>NC_052517.1:20725616-20763802 GCF_014356525.2 Nilaparvata lugens | reverse complement strand
AGCAAGACGAGGAGACAACGTTTTCTGATATATTTTCCACAGCCATTATAACGTGGACCTCACTATAGAAAGCCTAGAAACATTCAGACCATCTGTGTAAACAGAGTAGGCTATATTGCCTTTTTCAAACACACATCAAGCTCTTATAACTCAATGAAAGTTTAAACTATGAGCATTGGTTGGATGGTAAGCTTCCATGCTAATTCATTAGGGTTGTAGAGATTTTAAAGTGAATTTTACTGTAAAGTAAAAACTTGACTATAGTTTGGTAACCATCTCCTTTTTGCCTCTATTCTGAGGCCTCTGATGCTCGTTCAAACTATCACACCGTCTAGCCCTACACTGTTGACTCTTCCTCAACAATGTCAGACGATTATCAGCTGTTAGCGCCAGAAGTGGCTGGGCGCACGGATTGAATTTCACTGAATCGGCGTAAAAAATCGGGGCATCGAAGAATGCGGCATCACAAATGGTGGACAGGTTTTGGCGGGAACGTGCCAGTCTACAAGTTCCCAACAGTGTTCTGTCCAAATCAGCTGATTTCAAGGTCGAATCACGAGATTTTGAGGTTAGGTTGTCACAGTCAGCTGTTCCCAAGGTCATTCCTACAGATTTTGAGGTTAGGTTGCCACAATCAGCTGTTCCCAAGGTCGTTCTTCCAGATTTTGAGGTTAGGTTGTCACCCAAATCAGCTGTTCCCAAAATCATTCTTCCAGATTTTGAGGTTAGGTTGTCACCCAAGTCAGCTGATCCCAAGGTCATTCTGCCATACTTTGATGTTAGGTTGTCACAGTCAGCTGTTCTCGGGGCAAGTTTGTTGGGTTTTGAGGTTATGTCGCCCAAATCAGCTGTTTTGAAAGCTAGTTCGTCCAGTGACCGATAGGTGGCATAGCGGTTGTCCAAAGCTGTGATATTTAGACAGGACTGTGATCGGTTGTTGATGACTGGTGCACTGTCAACTGTGACAAGACTCCTGTAATACAAATAAAAACCATGATGAATTTCAAATAGGCTAAATTAATGAAACAATGAATTGGATTTTAAAATGAATACCTAATATGACACTTGATAATGTGATAAATTCCACCACACATGATACAGTATCAACACAATATGATACGTATCATCTCAACTTGATATACAACACCATAATTTGATACAAAACTTTGAATGAATTCTACAATTCATTGCATGTCTTCTTATGATATATTTTCTCTCTGGTATCACCACAATATGATACAGTATCATCTCAACTTGATACACAACACCATATTTTAATACTAAAACTTCCAAACTTTGAATGAATTCTACAAATCATGGCATATCTTCTTATGCTATCTTGCCGTACCTGCTAGAATCAACAGTAGCGCCGCTATGCTGACTGCTGAAACTGTTTTGCGCATGCGCCATGTTGCGATTATGTGCATGCGTCCGTCTGCGTTCCCTGGTGATGCGTCGGATGTCACCTAAAGTCTGTGCACGCACGTCCTCTGGCAACAGGCTGGCCACCTCTTGTAGCACCTGGTGGCAGAAAATGAATAACATTGCTTTTTATGGGAGTGTTCACATATTGGCAGAAAATGAATAGCATTGCTTCTTATGGGAGTGTTCACACATTGACAGATAATGAATATGATACAGTATCATCTCAACTTGTTACACAACACTATGATTTGATACATTCGCTATCTGCTTTGTGGAATGATAGACAAGGATAGCAACACCAATGTTGATCAAATACTGCCATTATAACCTGGACCTTGCTATTCTTTTAATATATATTTTAATAATAATAATACTTGCCGTGAACTTGTTGAGAGCAATGAGTGCGTTAACAATGGCCGCCGCATAGGACGTGCCCTGATTGGCTGTTGCCACGGCAACCAGTGTCATTGGGCTGTTGGCGCGCAAATACGAATGCGGTGTCTGCCATTGGTCGAGGCCGCTCCCCCCTTGCCACGCCCACTCACCATCAATAGCCAATCGGAAGCGAGCAGCCAGGCTTTCTGTAACATAACAATAATAATGATTAAAAATAGAGTAGTAAACTCGATAAAAATGAATAAATCAATAATCAAATAATTAGAAGAGAAGGGAAATAGTTGAATGTTTGTAGTAGAGACTCTTTTCATAAGAACAATATTGAAAAGTGGTAAACTCAAAAAAAAATTATTGAATCAATAATTAAAGTGAAAAATGATGAAATAATTAAAAAAAACAGAGAATAGTTCAATGAGTGTTGTAGAGACTCTCTTCAGAGGAACAATAGTGGGTAAATTAGGGCTATTTTATGTCAAGATTAGGTAGTGTTTAGATTCACATTATAAAGTCAGTGAAAATGATAGGACAACATTATTGCCACATTCCCTTTCCTTTTCTCTCCTATAATGGTAGATAGCTATAATTAAAGTTACTCCAGTAAACTGTTGTTAACTATGGTCAATTCTTAAAAAAAATATATAGAGTAGAGAAAGTTTATGTTTCATATTATGTTATGGAGCTAGAAAAGGATGGAGTTATCTGATTTGTTGAATGATAGACAAGGATAGCAACACCAATGTTAATCAGGTGCTTACTTTATAATGTGGACCTCACTATATAGAACAAGAACAACCACAACATGATACAGTATCAACACAATTTGTTACAGTATCAAACCAATATCATGCAATATCATCTCAACTTGATACATTCGCTATCTGCTTTGTCAAATGATAGACAAGGATAGCAACATTACACTTATTCAAATTCCACCATTATAAAAGATGTGCACACTTCCAGCAATCAGATTTTTAACTTGAATATTTAACGCCAGTTCGCCTCCATGGTTCACATTGGGTAACACTAAATGGACTAGTAAATAATGGCGGTCAGACAAACTTATGTTCTCCTGACCAAAAACTACACAACACCTCAAAGAATTTAGAAATATATAGTTTATATCTTGGCATTTAAGGCTCATGAGCTATATATTTTTTTATGTATCTGTCATTTTGGTAGAGAGTTAGTGGGGAGGATATTTTTAATATTCTTTCCGAAGAATGGACATTGATATGTCCAAAGCTCCGCCAATTTATGTAGATGCATAGCAATATGATTATTATCTATAGTTATTATATAACAAATTGCTTTTTCATATCATATACAGTTCAATAATTATTTTCTTAGTCTATATTATGTAAATTCATCTATAATTTTGCTGTATTGTAAGCTATTGTATATAAGTGTATAAGCCAGTATATATTGTAATCTACATAAATAAAGTACTCAATCAATCAATCTAAATAAATAATAAATATGAATACTAACCATGTAATGATAGCGATGTCCGCCTCTCCACCTCGCTTAGAGCAGGTAAATGCCTAGAGTGGTCACTGATTCTCCTTCCCAGACTGCTCAGAGCAGGTAGATTCATAGAGTGGTTACCCACTCTCCGTCCCAGACTGCGTGTTGTGTTGGTGGCCACTCCATTGACTACTGTGACTCTGTGCCGTACTGTGCTGCCCTCTCGCGGTGTAAACACCAACTCGACGCCATCTTGCATGCGATTGGCTGCTTCCACTATCGCTGCCGCCCAGTTCCAACCTGAGAATTAGAATATTTTTATTCAGAGAGGTACACGTTATAATAGCAGTTCCTGATTAACATTGGTGTTTCTATCGTTGTTTATCATTCAACAAAGCAGATAGCAAATGTATTGAATCATAGTGTTGTGTATCAAGTTGAGATGATACTATATCATACGGATTTGATACTCTATCATGTTGTTTTGTTACTGTATCATGTTGTGTTGATACTGTATAATATTTTGTTGATACTGTATCATGTGTGGTGATACTGTATCATGTTGTGGTTGTTCTTGTTCTATAGTGGTCCACGTTCACCTGATTAACATTGGTGTTGCTATCCTTGTCTGTCATTCAACAAAGCAGATAACTGTATCCTTTCTCAACCTTTGTTGCCGAATGATCATTGACTATGGAGAAACATAATTAACTACCAAATAGGCCTATAACCATCCTCAGTAAATGAAGAATCTTCATGCAAAATTTCATGTTAATCAGTTCAGTAGTCCATACATGAAGATGCAACAAACATGTTTTTTGTATCTGGTTATCTATAAACCAATTCCTTCCTCCATTATAGTATAGATAGAGTAATCATATTTGATAAATTATCTGTGATCCATTATAATATTAATAAGGCTATTAGAGGAGTATTTTATAAATATCCGATTAACATTTTCTGCCAAATCTTTCATGATTCGTTATCATCTATTGGAGGAATTTCTCATAAATATCTGACAAACATTTTCTGCCAAATCTTCCATGATTTGTTATCATCTATTGGAGGAATTTTTCACAATATCTGATGAAAATTTTTAGCCAAACCTTTTTTGATTCATTAGAATCCATTCCCGAAATCCCTTATAAAATATCTGATAAACATCTCCGGTCAATGCTCACCCTTCCTCAATGCATCCACAACACCGTCACTTGGTCGCAGACCTGCACAATTGACTAGTGTGCAGAATCGGCCAAGTGCATGCGCTTCCTGACTGCTGTCCATGTTTAGCAGCCATAGATCAGTGCTGGCATTCGTCGGTGGTGCCATGTTATGCCAGCAGTTGTGATGTGAGACTAAGAACAGCTGTGAGAGAAATGGTCGCACAATGGGTGCCAAGTGTTTCCGGTCGTGGGTGGCTGCTAAGTAAAGCCAACGGAGGACTTCCCTGGAAATTAGTAAAATATTACAGGAAAACTGCAATTTGAATAAGTATATATTATGCAAAAGTGATAAACAGTTGGAAAATGTGTTGATGTATCCCTCAAATAGCCAATAGGTAGATGGATTCCAGAATATATTTAAACTGTTTTTATTGAAATTGTAGTTCGAATGTTTTAGATAGATGAATGTTTTCAAGTTGAGATGATACTGTATCATATTGTGTTGATACTGTATCTTTTCGTGGTTGTTCTTGTTCTATAGTTAGGTCCACTTTGATGGCAGTGTTTGATTAGCAATAGCATTGCTATCCTTGTCTATCATTCAACAAAGTGGATAGCGATATCTCTTTCTTGCTTTGCTCTTTTGCCAGATCATCTTTCCACAATGTAGTATTGATAATCAATTAACAAAATATTCTAATCATGAAAATTCATTATTAAATTTTTGAAAAATATAATTTTTGAGCTGAATAGAATATAATTGATCATTCTAAACGAGAATGAACAGTTAATATTACATCAATAAACATGTATCAGCTACCGTCTATAGAAGGCATTGACAAGAGCCGAGGATTGGCAATGTTGGTCTTCTATCTTTCTCCACTGCCATTATAACGTGGACCTCACTATAGTTGATTTGGTATCAGGTTGAGATAACAAAAATGACTTTAAATTTGGAATAAAAACGCCCCAAATCATAGGATATCTTCTTATGCTATCTTTTCTCTACAGTATCATTTACTGACCTGACCAGTATGGCATCATCATTGTAAGGCAGCTGACACTTGTCTTGCCTCACTTGCTGCATGAGGCACTGCACAGCTGTTTCATATGCATCCAGTGTAGACCCCCTTCCTCCTCTACGATTAAGGCCACTGCTCGTTTCTTGTTGACTTTTAAGGCCACTGCACATTGGCCGACTTTTCCAAGACGTGGTGCACAATGGCCCTTTTTTGGTCATCCGGGCCTGATCCAAAATGGCCGACAGTAGGTAGACAACATCTTCTGTGCCCTGGTTATCAGCCGGGTAGTTAGGAGGTGTGCCAAGGTTGGAAGGACTGATGTCCTGGTACCAGGCTGGCATGTGGTGGGTCTGAAAAATGTTTCTGTTGTGAAAACTTATACATTTGAGGTGATTTTCAACAATTGAAATTACATTGTTTACATTACATAGTTTTCCTTTTAGAAACAAATTAATGGCTATAGTGAGGTCCATGTTATAATGGCAGTGTACGATTGACAATACTGTTGCTGTCCTTTTCTATCATATACAACAAAACAGATAGTGCTATCTCTCTCTAGCTTTGCAATGTTGTCCTGTTGCCAGAATATTTTATCTCTACTTTTGACAGTGACTGTACAAAAGTAAACAAACAATTCTCAGCCGTCATTTTTTTCTTCTTTCTATCAGAATACTTTAGTACACAAGTCATATAATTGATTTAAAATGTATTTTTGAAACAATGAAATAATTTTTAGACATTACCGTATGAGAAACACAAATTAAAATACCTGAAATGACATTTTAAAAGTTGATACCATCCTAGACTTCATCCATGCTTCAGTTAGCCTACATGTATAGGTTAGACCTACACGTACCGGTATAAATAATATTTAAAGGTTATTTCAGAATTATTTCCATAAAAATTACTTATTTTAAATAGCTTTTATATTTTTCTATTATTTTTAAAAGGAATTGGAATAGAATACCTATCAAATAACTTTATTTCTGTTGTTTTGAAAATCAGATTGTTGTATCACAGCTTTTTAAATTAGCCGCCATTTCAGGTTTGTATAAAAATAAATATCTGATCTCAGTTATGAAAGCAAATTTTCGAATCAAAATATGAAAAAATATATTTTCTTGATTAAATTGATTATTTTATCAGGGAAATGACAATTATTATTGGATCAAATTTAATGGGATGAATTGAGTAACAGCTGTGTACACTCAAAGGCAAAATGGAGAGACTTTTCCAACGTTTTTCTCCTATCTTTCTTCACTGCCATTATAACGTGGACCTCACTATAGATGAGTGAATACCTGTGTCAGTGTGAGTGTCTTGACAGCGAGCATTCCTCGAAACAACTGACCAATGTAGGCAAGCTGCCTTGGCGAGTACAATGCCTCACTGTCTCGTTGCCTCGAGGGTGTCATATCGGCCAGTAGCCGCGACCAGCGAGCGGTCAGTTCGGAGGTCACCTGGATCTGGTGGTTGGTGGTTTCATTGTTGGCGGTGGTGAGACGCGGTGATAGGGACACAGAGTGCAGTCTGTCGAACAGAAATAATATCACAGTATTATGATGAGCATATCAAGAAGAAGAAGAAGCAATGATGAAAAGGTGTAGGTTGATTGGGAAAGGAGAAGAAGAAGAGGAGGAAGAGGAAGAAGACTGGAGTTGAAGATGATGAAGAAGAAGAAGAAGAAAGTAAAAGAAGGAGAAGAAGAAGAAGACGGGAGGATAAGAAGAAGAAGAAGAAGAAGAAGACGGGAGGATAAGAAGAAGAAGAAGACAGAAGAATAAGAAGAAGAAAGGAGGAGGAGAAGAGTCTGTAGAACAGAAATAATAGTATTATAATGAATCTGTCAAGAAGAACAAGAAGAAGCAATGAGAAAGAGGTGTAGGTTGATTGGAAAACTGGAAAAGACTGGAGAAGAAGAAGAAGAAGAAGAAGAAAGAAAAATAAGTAGGAGAAGAAGAAGACTGGAGAATTAGGGAAACACAGGAGATGCTGATGAAGAAGAATAAGAAGAAAAAAAGGAGAACAAGAATACTGGAGAAGTAGAGAATCACAGGAGATGATGATGATGATGAAGAAGAGAAGACGACAGGATAAAAGAAGAAGAAGAAGATGGAGGAAAGGAGAAAAAGGAGAAGGAAAAGAAGACAGAGACACAGTGTGTAGTGTGCAAAGTGGGATTAAATATAAGAAGTGTTTCAATGAAATTCCTTTAAATTGTCAAGTCTGCAAGATCATGCATCCCAGCCGTAGACTCTTACAAAATACTATAGACAATGATAATACATAAAGTTGAATAAAAAGACTGAGAAATTGTCAAATATCACAGATTCAATTGATAGTTAGAAAGACCGGTTTCGGCTGTTAGACTATTGTCAATCTCTTATAAACACAGGTTTATCCTGTTGTATGTCCATACTTTTTCACTGTTAAAATTAAACTTGAATTTTAAAAAGCAGTCTGATGATGACCAACAACCAAACAGGTCGAAACAATTGTCACTATACAAAAGTAAGTGCATTTTCACACAGGTTTATCCATCAATGGCTCTTGACTATTTCTTGTATTTTTATTCAATATGAATACTACCACAATATTGAGAATATTGTAATATTATACCACAATATCAACTTCTCAACTACACAAAATTAAAAAAATACATGAAGTCATCATAATTAATATGGACAACGATAAATCACTGACATAGTTTGATGGGTATTTAAATTGATCAGTGTCACATACCTGGTGAGATAGGTATGTAGCAGCTGAGCTTCCTGTATGTAGTCCTCTTCGGTGAAGTGGTGATGTGTGACGTCACAGTCAGCTGGATTCAGCACCACATTCAGCCAGGGAAAGAAGTAAGAACGCTGCCGTTGAGTTTGCAATGCTGCTATCAGTTGGTCTAGGCATTTCTGTCAAAAACAAATAAATTGAACATGTCAATTGAATGCCACTAATAGTGCTCGAAGAGAAACTTCACTCTGGAAGGACAAGTGTCTAAGAATGATGAAGAAATATGATATGATCAGAGATGATTTAATACCATAAGAATAAAGATTTGTTGAAATGAAATGAAAAAGATTAATCATCCAAAAACTAGTACAATAACAGGAAAATCTGTTTCTTATCGTCGAAACATAGAAATGTACAGTAATAATAATGTAACAAAATGGTAAGATTCTTTTATAGGAATGAATGAAACAAAAAACGCCCCAAGGTCTAGCCTGTGTGGGGTGGTTTGCATAAATCTTAAAACTAGAGCTAAGAACCAAGTAAACTATGTAGAACTACGTGTTGAAGACAGAGGTTTGGAGGAATGTTGTGGAGGAAGTCAAAGCCAACCCTGGGCTGTAGAGCTATATAGATTATACATCATATTGATGAGAATTCAATGCTCATAATCAGCACAGATTTTCTCAATAAATAGTTGGAAAGTTGAAAGGTCAAAAAGAGCAAAAACAAAAGTAGAAACAAAACTGTGGTTTTCAAAAATGTGACTCATTCAAGAGCAGATATCTCAAAAACTGTCAAAATTACGAAAAAAGTTTTCAAACGAAACTTGTTGAAAATCGTGTGAACATCAATTTTGTATGTGGTGGTAGAGTTCATAAAATGCATAGTTATTGAAATTGAAATTCTTTATTGATTGATATAATAAGTATACATCATATAAATGTTAGGGAGAGGAAAAATAAGGTAACCTTGTGCTATTCCTCTCCCCAATTTAGATATGGTTACACATAGTCCAAAATAGGTTAAGTATTGTAGCTCTTCACTTTGCAAAATTTTCAGACCACTAATATGTTCACAAAGTAAATTTTCAAATTTATATGCTTCAAAACAAAAAATAGAACAGATATTTCACATTATTATCACTTGAATAGAGAAGATTCATATATTAAAGAAATAATTTTGAAAAATAACCGAAAAAACAAACTTAGTTCTTGTGATAGATGGGAATAACCAAAACATGACACTTGAAAATCAACCTCAACACTTCAGCACAGTTGATTGGGGTAGGGCTTTTGATATATATCCACCAGAACTCACTAAATATCCCACAACTGTGATGTCTGAAATTGTCTTCAAAGCATTTCCCTCCACAACCTTTCATTACTATAGTGAGGTCCACATTATAATGGCAGTGTTTGATTAGCAATTGTTTTGCTATCCTTGTCTATCATTGAACAAAGCGGATAGCACTATCTCTTCCTCGCTTTCCTGTGTTCCAGATTGCTTTTTAACAATCTCAAATTAATAATTAATCAACAAAATATTTAATCTTGATTATGAAAATCAATTATGAAATTATTGAAAAATATCATTTCTTGCTTAATAACATATAATTGATCATTTTAAATGAGAATGAACTGTTAATATTACATCAATAAACGAAACCTATATCAGCTACCGTCTATAGGAGGCATTGACATGACAGAGGATCTGCAATGTTTTTCTCCCAACTTTCTCCACTGCCCTTATAACGTAGACCTCATTATATAGTGGATGTCAGTATACTAACCAGCACATGTCTGGACAACGTAGCTCTGCTCCATCGTTTCATGGCTTTCAAGGGACTGCAATCTGCACCACTCTGCTCAGCAGAAAACCAAACAGTGGTGGCCAGCAAGTGTTGAGAGGCTACATTTTGAGGGGCTTTATGTGGCGACACATTATATTGTGAGGCACAAATGTTGCTGCGGTGCATCTCGTCCAAGATGGCCGCCAGAGTGGCTAGCACACGATTGGCTGTTGTGTTGCCCAATAACAGCAGCTGCTCGGCAGCTGGGAAGCGCAGTTGCCATGTTGCACTGCGGTCGTCACATCTGGTGGCTGGGTGTGGTGGGCAGGGGACCAGATAGAAGCCCTGCAGATAATTGGCAAATCAGCATAAAAAATAATAATAAATAAAGCCTTTATTGTTCCATTCACAATATACAATAAAACAATATAGATTTTATGTATACTGAATTCTCTTCATCTTCTTACAGCTCAATCATTTGACTGGTTAGCAGCCTTCCATCTAAATCTGTCCATTGCTACTCTCTCCCATTGTATATAGTTTATAGCACCCAGATCCTTCATCATCTGTCTTAGATACTGTAGCCAGGGTCTGCCACGACCCCTTAGTCCATCAACTGTACCTTCTAGAATACTTGACTTGACTTGAATGTGTTGTGTCTTATTATGTGTCCAATCCAAGAATGTTGTCTGTCCCTGAGAAAATTCAGAAGAGATCTCTTTTCCACAGCCCTCTGGAATACCTCCTCATTTGTAACTCTGTCAGTCCATTTTATTTTGAGCATTCACCTCCAACACCATACTTCAAAAGCATTTAGAGTCTTTTCCCCAGCCTTACCAATAGTCCATGTTTCAGACCCATAGAGAGCTATACTCCAAATGCAACTCTTTATAAGTCTCTTTCTTATTTCCAACGTTGGACTATTTGAGGAAAGAAGCTGCCTTTTACTGATGAACATACCCTTAGCTTCTCTGATTCGGCGCTTTATATCCAGTCTATCTTTTCCATCTTCTGATATAATGCTTCCAAGATATTTGAACATTTTATAAAACACTTATTGAATTTTATTTATTTATTTTAGAACCTGAAGATGGTTTTAGAACCGAAACTAGTTGTTCAACTATTTTAAGTTTTTTTAATAAATAAAGGGTGCTACAAGTTTTATTTTGTTT
This sequence comes from Nilaparvata lugens, assembly GCF_014356525.2. Classification (NCBI taxonomy): domain Eukaryota; kingdom Metazoa; phylum Arthropoda; class Insecta; order Hemiptera; family Delphacidae; genus Nilaparvata; species Nilaparvata lugens. Next base: position 20,752,638 of record NC_052517.1, on the reverse strand, counting down.
TATTTATTTATTTATTTTGTTTTATTGAACATTTTAACTTGCTTCAGGGTGTGAAGCTTTTTTATTCTCTTCATAAATTTTTTACTCTCTTCATATTTACAATGATTTAAATTGAGAATACTAGATACATTTTTTTGTCTTTTGTGGAAACCAAGCTCCTAATAGGCAAAGGCCTCTCAAAAATAATACCTTCATATCAAATATTGGATACTATAACAATAATATCGAGTGACCTGGCTAGCTCAGGTCTGGTGTCAGAGTTTTCAGATCGCAAACTGAAAACTTTACATATTGTGATCTTGAAGAATCTAGAATAGGCCCATAACCATCCTTGGTAAATTAAGAATCTGCTCAAAAAATTATAAGTTGATGAGTTGAGTAGTTGAGACATGATGATGTGTCATCTGTGAATTTTCCATCCCATACTTATTATAGTTCTTTCCTTTATTATATTATAGATTACTAATCAAATTTATTCTAGTGATATTAACAAAATACATGTACTTACAGTGGTGGCAGCCTTCTGATACAACAGTGCATCACAATGTGTGATGGCTGTTCGTGGCAAGGGGAAATCAGCTGATCTGGGCCATCCTAGAAAATAATAAATGTCAACTTTTACCTTGAGCCTTGACCTTTGAACAGCTGATTGTGGTTGAGCAGAGCTACACGCAGGCGCACACACGCGCCTCCGTCCAAGATGGCGATTCGGAAGTCACGTGGATCTGGAAATGCGGTGCGATTGGTTGATGCTAAAAGCACAAAATTAATAGCATTGATTAATGAAGGAGAGAACTGGCTTATACAAGAAGTAAGGGATAGGAAATTCATGAATGACGCATCATCACGTCTCAACTACTCAACTCATTAACTTGACATTTTGCATATACATTCTTAATTTACCGACGATGGTTATTGGCCTATTTTCAATTCTTCAAGGTTCCAGTAGGTCAAGTTTTCAATTAGACATTTATGGAGCACGGGTCTAGTCTATAATATAATGAAGGAAAGAGCTGGCACACACACGTAGGGGATAAGAAATTCACGAGTAACGCATCATCACATCTCAACACCTCAACTGATCAACTCGAAATTTTGCATTTAGATTCTTAATTTACCGAGGATAGTAGTTGTAGGCCTATTTTCAATTCTTCAAGATTTTATGCAAATAGGGTACATACAAACATCACTTATCTATCTACAATATAATAATAAAGGAAAGAGTTGGCTCATACATATAGGGGATAGGAAATTCAGGAATGACGCATCATCAAGGATGGTTCTAGGCCTATTTTGAATTCTTCAAGATTTCATTACGTCGAATTTTCAGTTTGTCAAGTTTTTTATTGGGCCCTTGCAGAGCAAAGGTTACCTGCTAATGAATAATATTAATTAATAACATAGAGAGATTGATTGATTGATTATTTGCCTTTATTAGGGCGGTGTTAGGACTTCTGGTCCTCTCTGTCACACAATCCAGAGAGATTAGATTAGAATAGATTTCTTTATCTATGTATGTTACAATATTTACTGGCTTATACACTAATTCACATCAAATGACGATAATGCTAGTTATTCAACGAATTTTACAAAGTATAAATAATTAATCAATGAGAATGAATATAGAATGCAATTAAAATAACGATAATATAATGTGATGTAACTTCATAAATCGGCGGTGTTTCAGCAAATAATTGTCGATTCTCTAAGAAGGATATAAAATATCCTTCCCATTAACACACGACATTAATATCTACATAGCTTTAGACATATCAATGTCCATTCTTTGGGAAGAATATTAAAAATATCCTCCCCACTAACTCTCTACCAAAGAGTGTAAGAGAGAGAAATCCTACCTGGTCCATAGAAGAGTCTTTGATTGGCTGGAGTGTTGAGAATACGCCTGGCTGCCAAGGCGTCAGGAATGACCTTGCCAGGTGCGCCCGCCAGGTGTGTCTCATCTATGTGTGCCGGCTGTGGGACACGCAATGTGTCCCCCGCCAGGTGTGTCTCATCTATGAGTGCCGACTGTGGGACATGGAACGCGTCCCCCTTGGCTGACACAGCCCAGGCTAGCAGCTCTACAAAGCGCTCTTGTATTTTGTCTCTGAAAAAAACACCCGTGATTTAAATTTTGCCTCATCTATAATCTATTGATTATTTATATATAATATAATAAAAGGAAAGAGCTGGCTTACACACGTAGGGGATAGGAAATTCACGAATGACGCATCATCACGTCTCAACTACTCAACTCATTAACTTGACATTTTGCATATGGATTCTTAATTTATCGAGGACGTTTATAGGCCTATTTTAAATGTTCTATTCTAAACTTAACACTAAATAATTCCATTCCACCAATACTCACAGTTTGAAGCGAATCTTTCACTATAATACGGTAGGCTAGTAGAAATTAATTTGAAATTAAATTTGAAAATGAGTTGTAAATTACCTCCTGAGGTATCCATTGTTGTTAACAAATTCGGCCCAATCATCACATCCGGTCCCCTGGAGACGAATTTTCGCAAAACCCTGGGGGTCTCCCTTCACCCTCACATATCACACACACCGGTCTTCTGCCTCTTCTTATCTTCTCCTCCTCTTCCTCTTCTTCACCTCCTCCTCCTACTCCCACTCCTCCTTCTACGCTTAGTCCTAACACTTTTCTTCCTTCCACGCCTATTCCTGATCCTCCTCCTGCACCTCCTCTCGTTCTTCTCCTTTCCTCCTCCTCCTCCTCCTCTTCTCCTTCTTCCTCTTCTTCGAAAGTAGGAGGGGATGAGAGACGATCCAGCCTGACCAGATAGGCTAGTCGAAATCCGCCCGAAGTTGGCTTGAAAACAAAAAAAAAAATTGAATCAGTAGTGTTCTAACAAATACATAAATAATCTGATGAATGCATATTGACCCTTTTATTATTATTATTATTATTATTATTATTATTATTATTATTATTATTATTATTATTATTATTATTATTATTATTATTATTATTATTATTATTATTATTATTATTATTATTATTATTATTATTATTATTATTATTATTATTATTATTATATATTATTATTATTATAAGAAAAGAGGCACTCAAATCCCCCTTAACCATGGAATTCACTAAGATAACCAAATAAATTATCTAATGATTGAATAAATATTATCCCTATTCGCCCTTTTTCGAAAAATGAAACTCATTACCCTGAAGTCCCCCCAAAATAGCAGTTTGGTTGTTACCTCAATTATTTGTCTCTGGATAAAAATTATTTATTTATTTATTCGTGGAAACAATAACAAATCATATAAATATGATTGGGAAGGAACAACAGGCTTGGCCCAAAACTATTACATTCCCAATTTTGATTAAATTTCCAAAAAAGGTTATGTTTCTTCTGTAAAAAGTTCAAGCTCAACTTTCGTCCAAAAATAAATATGGGATGCAAATTTTAAATTTAGAAAAATTGAAACAACAAATTATAGTTAAATATTACACTTAATTATCAAATACAATTATAATTACAATTATCTTAATTATGTTAAAATACATCGCAAATTGAAGAGAATTCAATTCGAGAGCTCTACAAAATTTTCAACTTATAGAAAGGAGACAATCTCCCTGTTATCTTGATGTAGAACTCTCACTCATTATGACACCTAATATTTCTGGGAGGAGTGATATTCAACAGGAAGAAATATTTTTGCGATGTGGAAACATCGATAAACACTGGTATTCAAAGTTTGGAAGTTTTGTATCAATATATGATGTTGTGTATCAAGTTGACATGATACTGTATCATACTGTGTTGGTACTGTATCATTTATGGTGATATGCCATAGTAAAGGACCGTTATGTTTCAAATGTGAAGCCGATAGCCCTAGTAGTTGTTTTTGGTGAAGCTATGTGACGCTGGTAGTCTCTCATACTGTGCCCTTCTTACACTCTTACACTCCCACAACACACTATAATAGACAGTGTATAGGTGTCTATGTTGCAAATGTGAGTGTTAACTGAAGCCGATAGTTCTAGTAGTGGTTTTTGGTGAAGCTATGTGACGCTGGTAGTCTCTCATACTGTGCCCTTCTTACACTCTTACACTCCCACAACACACTAATAATAGGACAGTGTATAGGGGTCCTATGTTGCAATGTGAGTGTTAACTGAAGCCGATATTTTCTAGTAGTGTTTTTGGTGAAGCTATTTGACGCTGGTAGTCTCTCATACTATGCCCTTCTTACACTCTTCCACTCCCACACCACACTAATAATAGACAGTGTATAGGTGTCTATGTTGCAATGTGAGTGTTTTAACTGAAGCCGATAGTTCTATTAGTGGTTTTTGGTGAAGCTATGTGACGCTGGTAGTCTCTCATACTATGCCCTTCTTACACTCTTACACTCCAACCAACACACACACTAATATGACATGTATAGGGTGCTCTGTTCAAATGTGAGTGTTACTGAACCGATAGTCCTAGTAGTTGTTTTTTGGTGAAGCTATGTGACCTGGTTAGTCTCTCATACTGTCCCTTCTTCACTCTTACACTCCCAACAACACACTAATAATAGACAGTAGTCTGAGAAGAAATTTAAACATAAAAGATCTATACCATGAGATATCTTCTTATGCTATCTTTTCTCTACGGTATCACAACAATATGATACAGTATCATCTCAACTTGATACGAATACCATAACATTTGATACAAAACTTGCAAACTTTGAATGAATTCTACAAACCATGGCATATCTTCTTGTGTTTTCTTTTCTACATGACTACTCACCTTAGAGTAATTAGTAGCCGGTTTGGCATTGATAAGTAACATAGAGGCGAATCTTGGATCCAAAGTGCCCACAGTACATAGCAGTCTCTGGACCAGCCTCTCCACCAATGACAGCAGCTCATCGTTTGAAGTTCTTGGGAGGTCCACATCGTCTGAAAATTTTCAAATTAAATTTTAATTATCATTAATTTGTCACGTTAAATTGCTCAAGTCGCGTTTTAAAAAAAATTTTTTTTCGCCACACTGCACAGAAAGCAGCTGTTTTCCAGTCCCTACGTAGATCTGAAAGACATTGTTTGCAGACGACGTCTGACATCAGAACAGGTTTCTTTCCGGCCTAGGCCGGAAAGAGTACCCTTTCCAGCCGCTAACATGGAATTAAGAAAGGTGATCAAAAAACAGCAAAATTCAAAGTATATACCTCTAAACTATAGATAAATCGATTGCTCCATTTGGAAACAACACAGGCCTACAATACCATAAATCAGTTGTTTCAACAAATAATTGTCGACACTCTCTGAAAGAATTGAAACAAATAATATCATTCCCATCAACACACGACCGGGAGAGAGAGAGAATTGAGAAGATGGGGTTTGAAATCAGAGAGAGAAAGAGGAACCAATGACAGTGAAGGTGGGGACTAGTAAGCCACGCCACTCGCTCTCTCATTGGTTGACAATTACTAGTTCACAACTCTGTCACTAGATTTCACCTGTTACTGGTTTGTTTAGCATTTCCAAAGAGAAAAGATAGCATAAGAAGATAGCCGTGGTTTGTAGAATTCATTCAAAGTTTGGAAGTTTTGTATAAAGTTGAGATGATACTGTATCATATGTGTTGATACTGTATCATATTGTGTTGATATGCCACGGTAAAGGACCGTTATTTTGCAATAATGTGAGTGTTAACTGAAGCCGATAGTCCTAGTAGTTGTTTTTGGTGAAGCTATGTGACGCTGGTAGTCTCTCATACTGTGCCCTTCTTAAGTTGCGTACAGACTACAGATATACGTGCCTCCAACCCGCTCCGCGCACGCTCCGCCCTCGTTCCGCAATTGCCCCGCCCCCGCTCTGCACTCGCTCCGATAATGAATGTTACGGGAGATGTTAGCTCTTCTCGCGTACCACTCTTGCTCTCTGGTCGATCTTCAATCGATCTGCTCGAGTGATGTTCGGTTGCGGAGCAGAGCAAAAGTCTGTATGCACCTTAACACTCTCACACTCCCAACAACACACTAATAATAGACTGCAGTCAATTTGTAATTGGCTTGAATTAACAAAAAATTGGCTTTAAATTTGGAATGTAAACGACCTATAGCATGGGATATCTTCTTTTGCTATCTTTTGTCTATGGTATCACTACAATAATATGATACATTAACATCTGAACTTGATACACAACACCATAATTTGATACAAAACTTCGAAACTTCCAATGAATTCTTTAGCTGACTCGGGTCTGGTGTCAGGGTTTTCAGGTCGCAACTGATCGATTTCAGGGCCTCTGACATGTCCTAACGTCTGCTGGGATCGACAGTTTAACTTACCCATCCAATAACATGGTATTATATAGGTACTCACTGTCACGATTATCCAGCTGTTCGTTGAAATAGTGGTTTAAACAGTTGAGCTGATCACGGCTGAAAGTCAACTTGCATGTGGGCAGGTGGAGGGGTGAGTTACCCCCTCTACTCCTCCTAGAAGTTCCCAAAATGCTGAATCTGCGATCTGAGCTATTTTCATCATCATCATCATTATCATAGTCATCATAATTATTGTTATTATTGAGGCGTCTTATACTGCTGGCGCAACCCATCATCTGTACAAACATATTACAAAAATTATTAGAATATTTACCATAGAGAAAAGATAGCATAAGAAGATATGCCATAGTTTGTAGAATTCATTCAAAAGTTGAAAGTTTTGTATCAAATTATGGTGTTGTGTATCAATTTGAGATGATACTGTATCATATTGTGTTGATACTGTAACATGTGTGGTGATATGCAATTGTGAAGGACCGTTTGTTGCAAACGTCACTGTTAACTGAAGCCGATAGTCCCATTAGTTGATTTTGGTAAAGCTATGTGACGCTGGTATTCATATTTTGGAAATTTTGTATCAAATTACGGTGTTGTGTATCAAGTTGAGATGATACAGTATCACATTGGGTTGATACTGTATAATTTGTGGTGATATGCAATTGTGAAGGACCGTTTGTTGCAAACGTCACTGTTAACTGAAGCCGATAGTCCCATTAGTTGATTTTGGTAAAGCTATGTGACGCTGGTATTCATATTTTGGAAATTTTGTATCAAATTACGGTGTTGTGTATCAAGTTGAGATGATACAGTATCACATTGGGTTGATACTGTATAATTTGTGGTGATATGCAATTGTGAAGGACCGTTTGTTGCAAACGTCACTGTTAACTGAAGCCGATAGTCCCATTAGTTGATTTTGGTAAAGCTATGTGACGCTGGTATTCAAAGTTTGGAAGTTTTGTATCAAATTACGGTGTTGTGTATCAATTTGAGATGATACTGTATCATATTGTGTTGATACTGTAACATGTGTGGTGATATGCCATGGTAAAGGACCGTTATGTTGCAAATGTCACAGTTAACCCAAGCCGATAGTCCTAGTAGTTGTTTTTGGTTAAGCTATGTGACGCTGGTATTTTTAGTTTGGAAGTTTTGTATCAAATTATGGTGTTTTGTATCAAGTTGAGATGATACTGTATCATTCGTGGTGATAGGCTACTGTATCATATTGTTGTAATACCATAGAGAAAAGATAGCATAAGAAGATATTCCATGGTTTGTAGAATTCATTCGATTGTAGACTTCATAGTTTTGTATCAATTACGGTGTTGTGTATCAATTTGAGATGATACTGTATCATATTGTGTTGATACTGTAACATGTGTGGTGATATGCCATGGTAAAGGACCGTTATGTTGCAAATGTCACAGTTAACCCAAGCCGATAGTCCTAGTAGTTGTTTTTGGTTAAGCTATGTGACGCTGGTATTTTTAGTTTGGAAGTTTTGTATCAAATTATGGTGTTTTGTATCAAGTTGAGATGATACTGTATCATTCGTGGTGATAGGCTACTGTATCATATTGTTGTAATACCATAGAGAAAAGATAGCATAAGAAGATATTCCATGGTTTGTAGAATTCATTCGATTGTAGACTTCATAGTTTTGTATCAAATTACGGTGTTGTGTATCAAGTTGAGATGATACTGTATCATTCTTGGTGTTAGGCTACTGTATCATATTGTTTTGATACCATAGAGAACGGATAGCTTTAGAAGATACCCCATTGTGTAGGCCGTTTAGGTTGCAAATTTTTCTCCATATTAATGTCTGGGAACCCACATCTCTTTTCCCTCTACATGGAAAATAATTGAACTCACGTGATTATATTGGTGAATCAAACATCCTTTTATGTAGACTACTAAAAATATATTGATACTTCTTTAGGATACCTTCTGATGTAATTGACTCTGATTGATGGAATATTTAGAAAATGGACAACAGATAAATACCACTTAGATATTTTTTGTTTGGAAGAAAATTTGTGAAAATCTCGAGTGTTTTACTTATAATTTGATTATAAAATTATAAACTTTACTTTATTGATTCTTCATCACAAATAACAATGTATTGCCATGTCTTGCAAGACCAATTGCATACTAACACTTAATTATATGATGGATGGAAACAGATGAAAAATTTAACGTGTTTAACACTGATAATGGAAGAAATATTTGTTGCAAATAGAGTACATAAAAACATCACTTATCTATCTAAAATATAATAAAGGGTAAAATTTGCTTATACACGTAGGGGATAGGAAATAAATTCAGGAATGACGCATCATCACGTCTCAACTACTCAACTGATTAACTTGTTGACATTTTGCATATAGATTCTCAATTTACCGAGGATGGTTATAGGCCTATTTTAAATTATTCAAGATTCCAGTACATAAAGTTTTCCAATAGACCTTTGCGGAGCACGGGTTACCTGTTAGTCTATAAAATAATGACGGAAAGAACTGGCTTATAGTTGTAGGGGATAGGAACTTCACTTATGACGCATCATCACGTCTCAACTACTCAACTCATTAACTTGACATTCTGCATATTGATTCTCAATTTACCGAGGATGGTTATAGGCCTATTTTAAATTAATCAAGACTAGCCGTCAGGCTCGCTTCGCTCGCCATATCCGTCTCCGCCCCCTGGACCCCCGACTGGATCGTCCAGGAATGAGATCAGCAGGCTCGCTTCGCTCGCCTGCATTTTTCATTTGAGCATTTTTATCATAAATGTTTGGACAATCCAGTCGGGGGCCAGACTAAACGTCTGGCTAAACGGGTATGGCGAGCGAAGCGAGCCTGACGGCTAGAAATATAATATTCCCAGGATTGAAGTAGCAGTGCTCAATCAATTTTTCCGCGATAAATGCATTTAAATCTTCAACTTGGTGCCAACCTAACAAAGTCAACTCAACTTAATGCCAACCTGACAAAATTATTAATTTAGTTGCCAGTTAACAACTGTTTCGAAGAGGTACTCTATCTAGATTATAGTTCTATAGTAACATATTATATGGAAATTTCAATTATAATTGAGAGAAGAAGAATATACATGCTAAAAGATGAACTTTAAACCCTTAAAAACAACCCTTAGAGTTAAAATATTGCCAAAAGATTTCTTAGTGCGCCTCTAAACGGCCCAACTGAACATACCTACCAAATTTGAACGTTTTTGGTCCGGCAGATTTTTAGTTATGCGAGTGAGTGAGTGAGTGAGTGAGTGAGTGAGTGAGTGAGTCAGTCAGTCAGTCAGTCAGTGAGTGAGTGCCATTTCGCTTTTATATATATAGATTTATCAAAATAATTACACTGATAAAAATTCGGAAGATACTGTTTCAGGTATAGATTCAAGATTCTTTATTGCCAGAACAACTTTACATTGTATGAGCACGTCAAAAAATAATAACAATAATATAACACTTGTGAAATAAAAGAGAAATTATGATATAAAATTAAGCATATGATAAAATAAATCATCTATATATATATAAAAGCGAAATGGCACTCACTCACTGACTGACTGACTGACTGACTCACTCACTCACTCACTCACTCACTCGCATAACTAAAAATCTACCGGACCAAAAACGTTCAAATTTGGTAGGTATGTTCTGTTGGCCCTTTAGAGGCGCACTAAGAAATCTTTTGGCGATATTTTAACTCTAAGGGTGTGGTTTTTAAGAGTTTAAAGTTCGTCTTTTAGCATGTATGTTCTTCTTATTCTTCTAATTTATAATTGAAAAATGTCCATACCATATGTTAATATAGAACTATAATCTGAAGAGAGTATTTCTTCGAAACAGTTGTTAAGTGGAAACTGAATTAATAATTTTGTCAGTTTGGCATTAAGTTGAGTTGACTTTGTTAGGTTGGCACCAAGTTGAAGATTGAAATGCATTTATCGCGGAAAAATTGATTGGGCACTGCTACTTTAATCAAAGCTATTCCTGGGAATATTATATTACTAGCCGTCAGGCTCGCTTCGCTCGCCATATCCGTTTAGCCAGATGTTTAGTGTGGACCCTCACTGGATCGTCCTCACATATGATAAAAATGCTCAAATGAAAAATGCAGGCGAGCGAAACGAGCCTGCTGATCTCATTCTTGGACGATCCAGTCGGGGGTCCAGGGGGCGGAGCCCCCTGGCTAGATCGATGCGGCGAGCGAAGCGAGTCTGACGGCTAGTAATATAATATTCCCAGGAATAGCTCTGATTACAGTAGCAGTGCCCAATCAATTTTTCCGCGATAATTGCATTTCAATCTTCAACTTGGTGCCAACCTAACAAAGTCAACTCAACTTAATGCCAAACTGAATTATTAATTTAGTTTCCACTTAACAACTGTTTCGAAGAAGTACTCTCTCTAGATTATAGTTCTAACATATGGTATGGACATTTTTCAATTATAAATTAGAGAATAATAATAAAAATTCACGGCTAGTGATTAATATTTTCCAGTAGGTCAAGTTTTCAATTAGACTTTTGCGGAGCACAGACTACTTACTAATAATAATTTCAGGACAACCAATGGAAATATGTTGTATTTCACATAGTATGTGTACTAAAAAACACTCAGAAAACTCCGAATTTTGATCAGTGCAATTTAATTAATGAATATTTTCCAGTAGGTCAAGTTTTCAATAAGACTTTGGCGGAGCACAGACTACTTACTAATAATAATTTGAGGACAACCAATGGAAATATGTTGTATTTCACATAGTATGTGTACAAAAAAACACTCAGAGAACTCCGAATTTTGATCAGTGCAATTTAATTAATGTATATTTTCTAGTAGGTCAAATTTTCAATTAGACTTTTGCGGAGCACAGGCCACTTACTAATAATAATTTGAGGAAAACCAATGGAAAAATATTGTATTTCACATAGTATCTGTACTGAAAAACACTCCGAGAACTCACAAAACTCACTGACTGATCACATACTACGTTCAGATTTTTGTTACACTTTTGACAATAATAGACTATACCTGTCTCATTTCCGATCTACCGCTTTCCGCTTCCCCGCTCCAACCATCAAGCTCTATGAAAAGCATGCACACATATGCAGACATTCACATACACACACACACACACACACACACACACACAACAATACACAGAAACCGGAAGTGCTTTAGTCGGTGACTGCTCTGTTCGTATATCCCCAAGTTGGTTGTATTTTTTATGCATAATTTGTTCGTTCGGTAGTGTAATATATAGTGGGTCTACGTTATAATGTCCGCACCTGATTAACATTGGTGTTGCTATCCTTGTCTGTAATTCGACAAAGCAGATAGCGAATGTATCAAATCATAGTGTTGTGTATCAAGTTGAGATGATACTGTATCATATTGTGTTGATACTGTATCATGTTGTGGTTGTTCTTGTTCTATAGTGAGGTCCACGTTATAATGTCAGCACATGATTAACATTGGTGTTGCTACCTTGTCTATCATTCCACAAACCAGCTGATAGCGAATGTATCAAATCATAGTGTTGTGTATCAATTTGAGATGATTCTGTATCATATTGTGTTGATACTGTATCATGTTTTAGTTGTTCTTGTTCTATAGTGAGGTCCATGTTATAATCGTAGCACCTGATTAACATTGGTGATGCTATATTTGTCTATCATTCCACAAAGCAGACAGCCAATGTATGAAATCATAATGCTGTGCATCAAGTTGAGATGATACTGTATCATGTTGTGGTTGTTCTTGTTCTATAGTGAGGTCCACGTTATAATGCCAGCACCTGATTAACATTGGTGCTGCTATCTTTGTCTATCAGTCGGCAAAGCAGATCGCGCTATCCTCTACCACCATCGCACTGTTCCCAGATCGTTTTTCAACAATGTGGAAGTATTGATTGAACATTGATTGACGAAGTATTCAATCTGAATTATAAAGATTTATTATTGAAAAATTGGCTACATTTTCTTGACGAACAAAATATTATTGACTAATTTAAACAAGAATGGTCAGTTAATATTACATCAGATATACCAGTATCAGCTATCCTCTATAGAAGGCAGTGGCAAGGCAGAGAATAGGCAACGCCCTTCACCTATCCTTCTCACTGCCATTATAACGTGGACCTCATTATAGTTCATTCCAGTTTCGAATTATTTATTAATTTACCGAGCGAAGTGAGGTATAAGATTCAAATCGACGGTTTTGCATTTCTCTTTATGTTTATTTTATTTTTTTTTTTTAGATTACGTCCTGAAGACTCCAGTCATGGGGTATAAGACAAGTCATGTTATTACATAATAATTCTAACACTAAGTAGTTCAACCTAGTTTAGGTTTGAAAGGAATTCTTGTACACTATAAAAAGCTCTATCAACTAAATATTTTTTCATTTGTTTTTTGAAAATCTTCAAATCATCATTACTTTTCTAGATTTGAGGTAGCTTGTTATAAAATTTCCTACCAATATAATCTGGCTTTTGTTCAAATAACCTACTATTGTGACCCATTATATGATAATCTGCTCTGTTTCGCGTATTATACTCATGAACATCTGAATTCTGGATCACACCACTCGTTTTCACATGCATTACAACTTCATATACATACAAAGATGGCACAGTTATAGACCAAGCTTTTTAAATAAAGGCCTACAAGAGTCTAACCTATTCACTTTCTCTATACATCTGAGTGCCTTCTTTTGAATCTTAAACACTCTGTCCATATTTTGTTGAGATGAATTACCCCATACTAAAATAGCATACCTAATTATATGTTGCGCATTTACGGCGAAACGCGGTAATAGATTTTCATGAAATTTGACAGGTATGTTCCTCTTTAAATTGCGCGTCGACGTATATACAAGGTTTTTGGAAATTTTGCATTTCAAGGATAATATAAAAGGAAAAGGATCCTCCTTCATACGCCAATATTAGAGTGAAAATCATACTATAGAATTATTCATCAAAAATCAGCTGTCGAGTGGATTATAATTTGCATGCCATGACGCATGCAATTCAATATCCCAATGTAGCTTGGTGAAAAATCAGCTGCTGTGTGGACTATTAATTGCATGCCTCATTGAATGCAATTATTATGCACTATTAAATGAACTATTGATTGCATGCAGTAACGCATGCAATTAATAACTAAAATAACAAGTATTGTCTCTCGACCTTTCTCTGCTCCGACACGACAGGATTTACTCTGACGGACAGTATAAGAGGAGACTGTGGTTTATAACCGCGCGAGGTCTACTGTTCACAGAACTTCTAGTATTTTCTAATCCCTTACCTTAATTTGTCCAGTCATCTTTGTTGTCTACTCTCTCAAAAGTCGGGAACTTGAGTTGTTGAAGTCTAGTGTCCATAAACAACCACTCCTGACTGAATGGGGTGATTTTCAAAAGGGCTTTTCCCCTCTGCCTTTAGGGCTGTTCCCCTTCATTCCCTCGATTCAAAAACGAGAGGATCCCTTCAAGGGAAAGGACCCTTTTCGGTTTTTGAGATGCGTGATAAAAGAGCATTAAGAGGATTTCGAGTGTCGGGCCGTCAAAGGATATAAACAAGATAGCTTAAGAAGAATATGCCATGGTTTGTAGAAGTTTGGAAGTTTTGTACAAGATTATTGTGTTGTGTATCAAGTTGAGATGATACTGTATCATATTGTGTTGATACTGTATCATTTATGGTGAAACTAAGTGATGTTGGTTGTCTCTCATACTGTGCCGATCTTACACTCCCAATAGAACTAATCATAGAGAGAATAAAACATGGGAAGATAAGTCATGGTTTGTAGAAGTTTGGAACTTTTGTATCAAATAATTGTGTTGTGTATCAAGTTGGAATGATACTGTATCATATTATGTTGATACTGTATCATTTATGGTGATATGTCATGGTAAAGGACTGTTATGTTGCAAATGTGAGTGTTAACTGAAGCTGATAGTCCTAGTAGTTGTTTTTGGTGAAGCTATGTGACGCTGGTAGTCTCTCATACTGTGCCCTTCTTACACTCTTACACTCCCAACAACACACTAATAATAGACAGTGTATAGGGTGTCTATGTTGCAAATGTGAATGTTAACTGAAGCCGATAGTCCTAGTAGTTGTTTTTGGTGAAGCTATGTGACGCTGGTAGTCTCTCATACTGTGCCCTTCTTACACTCTCACACTCCCAACAACACACTAATAATAGACAGTGTATAGGGTGTCTATGTTGCAAATGTGAATGTTAACTGAAGCCGATAGTCCTAGTAGTGTTTTTGGTGAAGCTATGTGACGCTGGTAGTCTCTCATACTGTGCCCTTCTTACACTCTCACACTCCCAACAACACACTAATAATAGACAGTGTATAGGGTGTCTATGTTGCAAATGTGAATGTTAACTGAAGCCGATAGTCCTAGTAGTTGTTTTTGGTGAAGCTATGTGACGCTGGTAGTCTCTCATACTGTGCCCTTCTTACACTCTTACACTCCCAACAACACACTAATAATAGACAGTGTATAGGGTGTCTATGTTGCAAATGTGAATGTTAACTGAAGCCGATAGTCCTAGTAGTTGTTTTTGGTGAAGCTATGTGACGCTGGTAGTCTCTCATACTGTGCCTTCTTACACTCTCACACTCCCAACAACACACTAATAATAGACAGTGTATAGGTGTCTATGTTGCAAATGTGAATGTTAACTGAAGCCGATAGTCCTAGTAGTTGTTTTTGGTGAAGCTATGTGACGCTGGTAGTCTCTCATACTGTGCCCTTCTTACACTCTTACACTCCCAACAACACACTAATAATAGACAGTGTATAGGGTGTCTATGTTGCAAATGTGAATGTTAACTGAAGCCGATAGTCCTAGTAGTTGTTTTTGGTGAAGCTATGTGACGCTGGTAGTCTCTCATACTGTGCCCTTCTTACACTCTCACACTCCCAACAACACACTAATATAGACAGTGTATAGGGTGTCTATGTTGCAAATGTGAATGTTAACTGAAGCCGATAGTCCTAGTAGTTGTTTTTGGTGAAGCTATGTGACGCTGGTAGTCTCTCATACTGTGCCCTTCTTACACTCTTACACTCTCAACAACACACTAATAATAGACAGTGTATAGGGTGTCTATGTTGCAAATGTGAGTGTTAACCGAAGCCGATAGTCCCAGTAGTTGTTTTTGGTGAAGCTATGTGATGCTGGTAGTCTCTCATACTGTGCCGTTCTTACACTCTCACACTCCCAACACACACTAATAATAGACAGTGTATAGGGTGTCTATGTTGCAAATGTGAATGTTAACTGAAGCCGATAGTCCTAGTAGTTGTTTTTGGTGAAGCTATGTGACGCTGGTAGTCTCTCATACTGTGCCCTTCTTACACTCTTACACTCTCAACACACACTAATAATAGACAGTGTATAGGGTGTCTATGTTGCAAATGTGAGTGTTAACTGAAGCCGATAGTCCCAGTAGTTGTTTTTGGTGAAGCTATGTGACGCTGGTAGTCTCTCATACTGTGCCCTTCTTACACTCTCACACTCCCAACAACACACTAATAATAGACAGTAGTCGACAGATAGATAGATAGATAGATAGATATATATTATGTCTGGTTGGCCTCAACTGCGTCAGACAAGTCAAAGTGCTAGCAAAAGCGAGACACCATTAATTTTTCATGAAATTTATATCTAGTATATAATTACTATTTGTCTTTGACTCTATGACAGTAATTAAAATAGTCCTTCATACTATAAAAGCACTCCTTTAGAAATAATTTCTAACTTCGTTTAAACTCTTTTATCATTAATATTTCCCACAACTGAATTGGTAGTACTTGGTAAATCTTTCTACCAATATAACTGGGTTTTTCTTCATACAAAGTCAATCTATGATATTCCGAGAAGGTACTCTTATGCCGTGTATTATATTCATGCGTCTTATTAATAGTCTGTAGTGAACACCTCCCCAATATATTACATTACATTTATTACATTCCTTAATCACAACATCAAATTAATGATTGGGAGAGAATCAACAGGATAAACCCAAAACTGTTCCTCTCCCTAATTTCGATAAAAATAGTCCAAATGAGGTTATGTTTAAAACACTTTTATAAAGATCACAAAAATTTACAGTCCAAATATACATTATACTAAAATTTTGTATCTCGGTTGATCAGAAAGATGAAACAAATTATTATTACACTTGAAAATGCACTAATAAATTGAAAAAATATTGAAAAACTTGATAAATTTGAAGCCAGAAAAATCACAAAAACACACATTTCCAAAATATAGAGACAGGGAACACTGAGAACAGTAATCTGAGAAGGAATTTAAAACAGAAGCGACCATGGAATATCCTATTGTGCTATCTTTTCTCTATCCTATTATAATATAGGTACCGTACTGAATTTTGACAGATATTCCAAGGGATTTTCTATAGTTTGAGTAATCTTTCATCAGGTTATATTTGATTGGATTGGGTGAGGTATAAATCACATAACATAAATTGGCAATTACTATTGAAATTATATTGGAAAAATGTACATAGTGCATGAGAGAGTTCATTAAATTCTGTTTTAAAGATATAATATTCAAAAATTCACAAATTTTGTTTAGTTTTTCTCAGTGAGATCTATATGAAAAGACATGTTTCCAATATGTTACAAATTTCCTCCCATGTCAAACAATAACAGAAGTGTTTCTCCAAGTTTTCCTTATTCATTTATGATAAATAAATATAATAAAAAAAAACATTTTACTTATATGAGCTACTTTTGTACAAATTAATAAAAACTATTTAAAAACTTGTAGTACCCTTTATTATTAAAGACTTTAAAATATTTTAACAAGTTTCGACCATAGGTCGTTCTCAAGTTGAATAAATTTTTTAATTTATTTTCTACATTTTAACCTGAAAATGACCTTTGGCTGAAACAAGTTGTTAAAATTTTTAATAATAGAGAGTACTACAAGTTTTTATATTGTTTTTATCAATATGATCAACTATATTTATTAAAATTAGTAGAATTGGTGGTGATGTTGTGAAATCTCTCCATAATAAGAGAACAAAGATATTGTCAAATTTCACTAAAAATAATTTCACTAAAAATTTTTAGTGAAATTTGACAATATCTTTGTTTTCTTATTATAACTATAGACTATTTATTACAATTTTTAACAACTTATCAAATTTTTCCTTCTCCATTCATGACACAAATAAACAAAATTCACAATTTTCCAACTAATTAAAATCAATTTATTCCCCAATAAATATGGGCTTTGCTTTATTCTAACAATAATATCATCATTCTTCTATAAAATTCAATGTCACTTTAAAATATGTTCAATTTTTTTCAAAAGGATGGATTTTTTTCGAACTACATTCACAGGCTTGTTTTTCTAGTATTCATGTTCTATTAGTAAAATCGGTTATATAATGTGGTTTGATGATATAAGTTGTCTATTATATGATATATTCAAATAGTTTCCCTCGGTGGCGTATTGGTCATTTCTAGTTTTCAAATGTGTTTCTTTTTTTAGTGATAGAGAGGAGGAATCAATTATTGAATTAATAGTTACTGTACATAGTATTAGTCACTATTTTCATCTATAGTGAGTTACACTTGAAAATATCAGCATTCCTCATAAATATAATTATTAATTAAAAATGATTTCAAACGAAAATCTAAATTGAATGCTGTAAATCACCCCGAAGACGTCTGCTACTGCAAATATTGACAACAGGGTAAACAGCTAGATGGAAATTCGATGAGCGCAACTATTCAAAAATCATTTATCAGCCCTTTTAAATATAGTGAAGTCCACGTTGTGAAGGCAGTGGAGAGAGATAGAAGAACAGTGTTGCCGATTCTCTTTCTTGCCACCGCCTTCTATATAGAGGATAGCTGACACCGGTGTATCTAATGTAATATTAACTGTTCATTCCTGTTTAAAATCATGGATTAAATTTCATTTGTCAAGGAAATATATTCTCAAATAACTTTCATGTTTGGGATTGGATATTTTGTTGATTAATTATATTTCTTCATTGTTGAATACTGATCTGTGAACAGTGCAGAGGTGGTAGATGATAGTGTGATCTGTTTTGTGGAATGATAGACAAGGATAGCAACACCAATGTTGATCAAATACTGTCATTATAACGTGGACCCCACGTTCTATAGAACAAGAACAACCACAACATGATACAGTATCAACACAATATGATACAGTATCATCTCAAATTGATGATTTGATACATTCGCTATCTGCTTTGTGGAATGATAGACAAGGATAGCAACACCAATGTTAATCAAATACTGCCATTATAACGTGGACCTCACCATAGAACAAGACAAACCACAACATGATACAGTATCAACACAATATGATACGGTATCATCTCAAATTGATGATTTGATACATTCGCTATCTGTTTTGTGGAATGATAGACAAGGATAGCAACACCAATGTTGATCAAATACTGTCATTATAACGTGGACCCCACGTTCTATAGAACAAGAACAACCACAACATGATACAGTATCAACACAATATGATACAGTATCATCTCAAATTGATGATTTGATACATTCGCTATCTGCTTTGTGGAATGATAGACAAGGATAGCAACACCAATGTTAATCAAATACTGCCATTATAACGTGGACCTCACTATATAGGATCATTCCTTTCCATCCAACTGTTGCTGACATTTTGAAGTATATCTCACTATTAATGATAACATTTATCAACTAGCCTACTTATTATTTACAATTTTTCACAAATTTTTGGACTTTCAAATTGTAATATTATTTCGAAACTTGGTAATTTACAAATCTAGTCACATTATCACTAGTATTCAACAAATAAATACAAAAACAGTTAACGGAAAACAACACATTGATTAGAAAAAAAGAGTGTTTTTCAACATTAATTAACTTGAAACCTTTTTTTGTATAAAAATTATAAAAATATATTGATGCTAATTCTTCAGGTTGGTTGAAAATTGACTTAATAGTATGTAGTAATGTTAAATGGCTATAATTTATAATCATGATTTAATATCATAGAGAAAAGATAGCACAAGTAGATATGGCATGATATAGGGCGTTTATGTTGCAAATGTGAGTGTTAACTGAAGCCGATAGTCCTAGTAGCTGTTTTTGGTGAAGCTATGTGACACTGGTAGTCTCTCATACTGTGCCCTTCTTACACTCTTACACTCCCAACAACACACTAATAATAGACAGTGTATAGGGTGTCTATGTTGCAAATGTGAGTGTTAACTGAAGCCGATAGTCCTAGTAGTTGTTTTTAGTGAAGCTATGTGACGCTGGTAGTCTCTCATACTGTGCCCTTCTTACACTCTTACACTCCCAACAACACACTAATAATAGACAGTGTATAGGGTGTCTATGTTGCAAATGTGAGTGTTAACTGAAGCCGATAGTCCTAGTAGTTGTTTTTGGTGAAGCTATGTGACGCTGGTAGTCTCTCATACTGTGCCCTTCTTACACTCTTACACTCCCAACAACACACTAATAATAGACAGTGTATAGGGTGTCTATGTTGCAAATGTGAGTGTTAACTGAAGCCGATAGTCCTAGTAGTTGTTTTTGGTGAAGCTATGTGACACTGGTAGTCTCTCATACTGTGCACTTCTTACACTCCCAACAACACACTAATAATAGACAGTGTATAGGGTGTCTATGTTGCAAATGTGAGTGTTAACTGAAGCCGATAGTCCTAGTAGTTGTTTTTGGTGAAGCTATGTGACGCTGGTAGTCTCTCATACTGTGCCCTTCTTACACTCTTACACTCCCAACAACACACTAATAATAGACAGTGTATAGGGTGTCTATGTTGCAAATGTGAGTGTTAACTGAAGCCGATAGTCCTAGTAGTTGTTTTTGGTGAAGCTATGTGACGCTGGTAGTCTCTCATACTGTGCCCTTCTTACACTCTTACACTCCCAACAACACACTAATAATAGACAGTGTATAGGGTGTCTATGTTGCAAATGTGAGTGTTAACTGAAGCCAATAGTCCTAGTAGTTGTTTTTGGTGGAGCTATGTGACGCTGGTAATCTCTCATACTGTGCCCTTCTTACACTCCCAACAACACACTAATAATAGACAGTTTAGTAGACAGTAATTGGAGAAGAAATTTGCTACATAAACTACCTATAGCATGGGACATCTTCCCATGTTATCTTTTCTCTATGATTATACATAATAAAAAAATTAGGCGTTATTAGAGTACCTAATAGAGTGCTTTCCAAGCTGTAATATAATAAATTATCGACGAACTTATTAAAAATTATATCATTCTCTTTTTCACTCAATCATTTGATAATCATGATAATCATAGAATAATGGTGTTATAAGAAGGTATCATTAAATATTTATAATAATATTAAAACAGTCTCCAAATAATTCAGTCATTAGAATAACAACATAAATTAATTGACAAAATGGTAAAAAATTACAATAATTGTTTTCAATAGTTCCCAGCTTCATATTATTCAATCACTTTCCAATAATTTACTAAACTAGAGACCTTAAGTTAAAAAAAATTGACAAAATTCACCAATCATTAATTGAAGGTAACTCCTAACCAATAAGTTTAGAGCAATACAATACAATTCACATCAAAATATTCTCTCACTTTGAAGAATTGGCAAATAAACTTCAATTTAACAACAATATTCAAATGTCTTATCACAGGCAAAATATTATTTGCTATTTAAAAGCAATGGACTATAACTTATCTAAGACATATTCTTAATTTCAAGACAGCCTCGATATAATAGAATAGTTGATGAATTTGAAATAGAACAATAGAGCATATGTATGTTACACAGACGGTTCAGTTTTGAGAATATATTTAGTCAAGTCAGCACCTGAATGACACTGGTGTATCATCTTCTTGTCATTTCCGTATCATCTTCTTGTCATTTCCGTATCATCTTCTTGTCATTTCCGTATCATCTTCTTGTCATTTCCGTATCATCTTCTTGTCATTCCGTATCATCTTCTTGTCATTTCCGTATCATCTTCTTGTCATTTCCGTATCATCTTCTTGTCATTTCCGTATCATCTTCTTGTCATTTCCGTATCATCTTCTTGTCATTTCCGTGTCATCTTCTTGTCATTTCCGTATCATCTTCTTGTCATTTCCGTATCATTTTCTTGTCATTTCCGTATCATCTTCGTCTCATTCCCGTATCATCTTCTTGTTATTTCTGTATCATCTTCGTGTCATTTCCGTATCATCTTCTTGTTATTTCCGTATCATTTTCTTGTCATTTCTGTATCATCTTCTTGTCATTTCCGTATCATCTTCTTGTTATTTCCGTATCATCTTCTTGTCATTCCCGTATCATCCTCTTGTCATTTCCTTATCATCTTCTTGTCATTTCCGTATCATCTTCTTGTCATTTCCGTATCATCGTCTTGTCATTCCCGTATCATCTTCGTATCATCTCTGTATCATCTTCCTTTAGAGAGATTCACGTTATAAAGTCAGCAACTGATTTACATTGATGTTGCTATCCTTGTCTATTATTTGACAAAAGAGATATCTCTATCCTTCACAAATTCCACACTGTTGGCTATGAAAGACACAATTAACTACTGTACCAAAAACATTTTATCTCAACTATTAAAAAATCTACTATAATATCCCTCTTACTCCAATACTCCTATTTCGGATAGACACATTAAGCCGTCGGTCCCGGCTGCCTAAAAAGCAGTCGTTAGGTGATGTGAGAGGCCTTGAAATTGATCAGTTGCGACCTGAAAACTCTGACACCAGACCTCAGCCAGCCAGGTCACTCGATATTATTATTATTATTATTATATATACTCCAATACTATTTTGAAACATATTCTCATGACTGATGTATCTATGATATATTGCATTTTTACTTCAAGAATCCTTATTCACTATTAGGTCTCTCCTTATGAAATTTTTTTAAAATGAATTCATTTTTTAAGAAGCTCAAAACTGTACAGACTACACCCGTAATTGCTTTATTTAATTGCTATCATTATTTTCATTTTGAAGTCATTTTTTGATCAATTATTGCCCTATAGAGTTGACCACCTTTGCTAAAATCACATCATGTTTAGTTGTAAAGATTTTAACTGGGACACTCCTATTTTATCCGATGATAAACTGTCGGTCCTGGCTAATGTATAACATTTATGAGGCCTCAAATTATGCACCTATACTCAAGTGTCAGGTTGGACCTTCTCAGTAGGGACTCCAAAGCAATAAAAAATAATTTTTTAGGTGACTTCCTAAACAGATGTTGACGACATTTGGTCCAGCACAATGATACCACTCCGTGAGCGCGCCAGCTGTCTCATATGTTGCCACTCTTTGTCGTCTGCCTCACTACTCGCCACCACAACATGTTGCAACTGGTTTGTCGAACTATGTTGTCGGTGTAACGTCCGGTTCTGACTTTGTTGCAGTCTCCGCTTTGTTGTTGTTGTCACACTTTGTCGCAGTCTCCACTTGGGCGCTGTCACCAGATGACTTTGTCGCAGTCTCCACTTGGGCACTGTCGTCACACTTTGTCGAAGTTTCCACTTTGGCACTGTTGTCACACTTTGTCGCAGTCTCCACTTTGGCGGTGTCGTCAGCCGACTTTGTCGCAGTCTCCGCTTTGGGGGTGTTGCCAGACTTTGTCTCCGCCGGTGGCGGCGGTGCAACACTGATGACGTAGTCGGCGACATCCTGTGACACTTGTTGCTGCCACTTGTTGCTAAGCAACTTGTTGCCGGTTGCTGAGCGGTGGCTGCGTGTTGCTGATGTTGTGCAGCCACCTTGACTGATGCCGTATTCTGTGGGGTGCAGAAGAGACTAATTTTACAAACACAAAAGCAACCATTTCTATTTACTTCTGTTTACAATACTAATATTTCAATAATTTGCACTTTCAATGAAGGAGTGAGTTAATTTTGTTCTCCAATGAACTCGACCTGAAAAAGGTTTGAAGAATACATGTTCAAAATTTGAATGCTGATTCATCAATAATTCTTTCTAAAGTTATTGTAGAACATAAAAACAGACGGTTAACGACTTTGACCTAAAAGTAAGTCAAAAGTGAGAACTAGCTAATGCTCGTTCAATTATAGTGAGGTCCACGTTATAACAGTGATTGTTTAGAAATGTTATTGCTATCCTTGTCTGCATTCAACAAAGTGGATAGCACTATCTCTTTCTCGCTTTGCTCTGTAGCCAGATCGTCTTTCAACAATGTAGAATTAATAGCTAATTAGCATAATATCTCATCTTGATTATGAAAATTCGTTATGAAATTATTAAAAAATATAATTTATTGCTTGATAAAATATAATTGATTATTTTAAACGAGAATGAACAGTTAATTGATAAACCTGTATCTGCTATCGTCAAGAAGGCATTGACTAGACAGTAAGGATTGGCAAAGTTGTTCTCCTCACTTTCTCCACTGTTATTATAACGTGGACTTCACTATAATAATTCAATAATTGCACTTTCGATGTTTTCTGTTATATCCTGGAAAAGGACAAAGGAGTGAGTCAATTTTTTCCTTCAATGAACTTGACTTGTAAAAAGGTTCGAAGAATAGACATTCAGAACTTGGAAGCTGATTTATCAATTCTTTCTAAAGTTATTGTAGAACATATACAAACAGAAGGATAACGATTTTGACCTTAATTAGGTCAAAAGTAAGAACTCGCTAATGCTCGTTCAATTAGGCTAGGTTTAGTATGAATTTGGTAGGATTAGGTAGGTACCTTACCGCTCTGCCCTCCTCCATACATGTAGGGGTGCCTGGGTGAGTTGCCGTCCGACTCCTCACTATCCGCCTGGCTGAGACCGGTGCCAACGTATGGGTGCCGAGTGCGGACGTCTGCCAGTGACGTCACAGCCAGAGGTGCCGGCTCTTGATGCACCTCCACTGGTTGGTCATCTGGCATTGTGCTCTGCAAAATTATTACAAAGTTCCCTGAATTTCGGCAGATATTATCATGTTTTTGGACTCAGGAAACCTTGAAACATATAGAAATTGGGGTACCTTCATTTTTTTTGGAAAGCAATACTTTGCTAAATACTAAAGTAAAAAATGACTGGGCGATCTAATACAAATCTTGAAAAATAAGGCAATTCCACCATAGAGAAAATATAGCAACGTCGTTGCCGATTCCCCACCTTGCCACTGCCTTCTATAGAAGCATACCGGTTTACCTGATGTAATATTAGATATTCAATTTTGTTTGAAATGATCAATAATAAATTATATCTCATTCGTCATTCTTATTCGAAATGATCAATAATAATTATGACTTATTCATCATGGAATACATTTGTCAATGATTTAGTAATGAATTTTCATGATTGATTTTGAATATTTTGTTCATTCATAATATTTCTACATTGTTAGAGAATGATGTGGGAACAGTGCGGAGGTGGTAGAGTATAGCGCTATCTGCTTTGTCAAATGATAGACTAGGATAGCAACATCAATGTTAATCAATTCCTGCCATTATAACGTGGACCTCACTATAGAACAAGAACAACCACAACATGATACAGTATCAACACAATATGATAAAGTATCATTTCAACTTGATACACAACACTATGATTTGATACATTCTCTATCTGCTTTGTTTAGATAGACAAGGATAGCAACACCAATGTTAATCAGGTGCTGCCATTATAACGTGGACCTCACTATAGTATGACGTCATATACTAACCAGTGGCGGGGTGTCGATAGGTTCCTCAGTTTCAACAATGAGATGGTTGTTGCGCATGGTCATTGTGATGACAGTGTGGCCACTCTGTGATGACGTCATGCCTCCTGATGATGTTGACGTCACAATTACATCACCCGATGACGTCACAATGGCATCAGCGGATGACGTCACAAGGCCGTCTGATGTCGTCATGCCTGTGCTTGTCCAGGCTAGCTGGTTTGGTTGTGTGTCTTTCAGCTGTGGGGAAAAAATTGAAAATTACAGACAAATCTTGGGAAAATGGGTGAACATTAGAGGGAAAAACATTAAATGCACAGACAAATGTTGGAAAAATAATTTATTTATTCATTTATTCAGTAATCAATAATCATATTTCATTCATCATTCTTGTTTGAAATGGGTAAACTGTGTTTTATATAGATGGCATGAGTGCTCAAAACTTGTTGTGTTTATATGAGAAAGTATAAGGTGGTTATTAGTAATCTTCTATAATATAATAGAGGAAACAATTGGCTTATACACGTAGGGGATAGGAAATTCACGAATGACGCATCATCACGTCTCAACTACTCAACTCATTAACTTGACATTTTGCATATAGATTCTTAATTTACCATGGATGGTTATAGTCCTATTTTCAATTCTTCAAAGTTTCAGTGGGTCAAGTTTTCATAAAGACCTTTGTGAAGCACGGATTACCAGCTAGTTTCTGAGCAATTTATTCCAAAAGCACTATTTATCTATTTATTTATTTATTAGATAGAGTGAACAATACAATAGTCGGAAAAGAAAAAACAGGCTATTGCCCAAAACTTCTTCAATTTCCTGATTTTGTCACAAATCGTCCAAATATTAAGATACTTTATTACAAAATATGGTATAAAAACACTTCATTCACATGGGCTACTTTTTAAATTAATAAAAACAATATAAAATCTTGAAGCACTCATTATTATTTAAAAAAACTTTGAAATAGTTCAACAACTAGTTTCGGTGATCACACCATCGTCAGGTTATAAAATAAAATAAATTTCCAATAAATGTTTACTAATAGTATTGTTAATTGTTAATTATTTAATAATCAATTATTAAAATATGATATATTTACGTTTGTGGGGTTGGCAGCATTGGAGATAGATGCTGCTCTCTGCTGGTTCAGAGCGCAAACATCGTCTGAGTTGGCATCACTGCGTTTTCGCCACAGAGGAAAGTTGGCTTCTACGGTGTACACTCCGCTAGAGCTGCTCTTTCTCATCAATCTCCTGTCCCCGAAAATCAAAGAGAAAATTAGAGAAAAGTTATGAGACAATTGTTTAGAAATTGATTTTGACCTTT
Organism: Nilaparvata lugens; assembly: GCF_014356525.2. Taxonomy (NCBI): domain Eukaryota; kingdom Metazoa; phylum Arthropoda; class Insecta; order Hemiptera; family Delphacidae; genus Nilaparvata; species Nilaparvata lugens. Next base: position 20,726,191 of record NC_052517.1, on the reverse strand, counting down.
GAGAGAGGAATTTGGTTCATTCGTGCTAGTTGCTAGGTGATAGGTGATTAAATGCCTAAATTAAAATAAAGGTGAATTAGGAATTTGGTAGGGAATTTGGAAAAATATTATCAGATTTCTGGAGAGAAATTATAAAAAGGTGGTAGTGAATGAATTGGACCTCTCTTTCTTCAGTTTCCTGTTCCCGAAAATCACAGAAATTTAGAGAAAATTTGTTAGAAAATTGTAGTTTAGAAATTGATTTTGACATTTGAGAGAGGAAATTGGTAGGGAATTTTGAAGAATTGTCGAATTTATGAAGAGAAATTATACAAAAGTGGTAGTGAATGAATTGAACCTCTCTTTCTTCAGTTTCCTGTTCCTGAAAATCACAGAAATTTAGAGAAAATTTGTTAGAAAATTGTAGTTTAGAAATTGATTTTGACATTTGAGAGAGGAAATTGGTAGGGAATTTTGAAGAATTGTCGAATTTATGATGAGAAATTATACAAAAGTGGTAGTAAATGGATTGAAACTCTCTTTCAACAGTCTCCTGTTCCCGAAAATCAAAGAAAATTGGATAAAAATTTGAAGAA
>NC_052517.1:20537528-20725516 GCF_014356525.2 Nilaparvata lugens | reverse complement strand
TTCTTTGAAAAGTATAATCATTACTTATATTATTCATTTTCATTCACTTTTTAACGTGATTATTACTATGGATATTTATTTACTATCTATGAATTGATGTGTCATCCTAAGCATTGACCTGTAGTACAAAGATATCTTCTATATAGAAGGCGGTGGTAACAGAGACTTGGCAACTCTGTGGTTCTATCATTTTCACTGACTATAACGCAATTATCACTTCGTATATTCATTTACTATCTATGAATTTAGGTGACATCCTAAGCACTGACCTGTAGCACAAAGATATCTTCTATATAGAAGGCGGTGATATCAGAGACTTGGCAACTCTGTGGTCCTATCATTTCCACTGACTTTATAAAGCAACTATCACTACGGATATTCATTTACTATCTATGATTTAGGTGACATCCTAGGCACTGACCTGTAGCACAAAGATATCTCTATATAGAAGGCGGTGATATCAGAGACTTGGCAACTCTGTGGTTCTATCATTTCCATTGACTATAACGCAATTATCACTACGTATATTCATTTACTATCTATGAATTTAGGTGACATCCTAAGCATTGACCTGTAGTACAAAGATATCTTCTATAGAAGGCGGTGGTACAGAGACTTGGCAACTCTGTGGTTCTATCATGTCCACTCACTATAACGCAATTATTACTTCGTATATTCATTTACTATCTATGAATTTAGGTGACATCCTAAGCACTAACCTGTAGCACAAAGATATCTTCTATATAGAAGGCGGTGATATCAGAGACTTGGCAACTCTGTGGTTCTATCATTTCCACTGACTATAACGCAATTATCACTTCGTATATTCATTTACTATCTATGAATTTAGGTGACATCCTAAGCATTGACCTGTAGTACAAAGATATCTTCTATATAGAAGGCGGTGGTAACAGAGACTTGGCAACTCTGTGGTTCTATCATGTCCACTCACTATAACGCAATTATTACTTCGTATATTCATTTACTATCTATGAATTTAGGTGACATCCTAAGCACTGACCTGTAGCACAAAGATATCTTCTATATAGAAGGCGGTGGTAACAGAGACTTGGCAACTCTGTGGTTCTATCATGTCCACTCACTATAACGCAATTATTACTTCGTATATTCATTTACTATCTATGAATTAGGTGACATCCTAAGCATTGACCTGTAGTACAAAGATATCTTCTATATAGAAGGCGGTGGTAACAGAGACTTGGCAACTCTGTGGTTCTATCATGTCCACTCACTATAACGCAATTATCACTTCGTATATTCATTTACTATCTATGAATTTAGGTAACATCCTAGGCACTGACCTGTAGCACAGAGCCACGGGAAGACGGCAGGCATAGTCCATGCGGTGGCATCTATTTCAACCCTTACACTGTTGTTGAGAATTCGGGGGATGTTTTCAGTCAGGCCACCCCCTGTAAATAAATAGATAAATGAATGAATGATATCGTCAGGAAAAAAGACAAGTCATGAACAAAGTATAACTATAGTGAAACAATAGGTAGCGTAAGTAGATATCCCATGGTATAGGGAATTTATGTCGCAACTTTTACTGTTATCTCAAGCCTATTACTGTAGATTATTGTAAATTTTTACTGTTTTTTTGGGGTGATAGTGTATGAATGGCACAATTTGAGAGACTACCAGCGTCACACAGCTGCATAGGAAAGAACTATGTGAACTATCGGCTTGGGATAACAGTAAAAGTTGCGACATAAACGCCCTATACCATGGGATATCTACTTATGCTATCGTTTCTCTATGGTATAACAGTATAAACATAAACATACAAGCTGATTTTTTAGTCCTGTTACCGGTACCAAAATTTTGATTTAATTTAGAAAGAGAAATGCAATTTTAAAAATAGTAAAGTAAATTCGTATGGCTTTTGTTGGTGGGGAGTCCCTTGCGGGATGGTCCCACCTCACCTGAATATATAATTTAAGCCGTCAATGGGCCTGCCTTACGACTGTCATACTTCAGCCGGGACCGGCTTTTGTGCAACCGGAAAATAGAGTAAAAATGTCATAAATACCTGTGATATGAGCGAGAGCTTTGGTGAGGTTCTGCTTTAGAATCGGCAGGATTGGTTTCACATACATCTTGGTTGGGGTCAGCAGTTCTTCACCTGTTATCACAGACAGAGAATATTGACTTCAGATACTTACTTGGTGAGATATAGTGTTATTTATCTATACTATAATAAAGGAAAGAACTGGCTTATAGTTGTAGGGGATAGGAAATTCACGAATGACGCATCATCACGTCTCAACTACTCAACTCATTAACTTGAAATTTTGCATATAGATTCTCAATTAACCGAGGATGGTTATAGGCCTATTTTAAATTCTTCAAGATTTCATTATGTCAAGTTTTCAGTTTGTCAAGATTTAATACAGATCTTTGCGGAGCACGGGTTTCCTGCTAGTCCATAATAAAACACTAGATTATTGTCTGAAAATATCACAAATTCATGAAAAAGTTACAAAAAATATATTAAAATAAAATGAAGTAAAAAATATTGGTTAATAGAGACACCAAGTAGAATTTGTCAGGAAATAAAAAATCTAAGTACCCTCTATTGGAAACTATTAAATGAAAATTACATTAAAAAAAATTTGTTGAAACATGTTGTGAATAAAAGTTTTAAGCTAAAGCTGCGTACACATATTCGCGCTTCCAACCCGCACCGAGCACGCTCCTCCCTCGTACCGCCCTCGTACCACCATCGAACCACAGTCGCTCCGCCCACGCACCCATCATGAACGTTATGGAAGATGTTAGATCTTCTCGCGTTCCCCGGTAGAACCACTATTGTTCGCCGGTCGATCATCAATCGCTCTGCTGGAGTGACGTTCGGTTGCGGAGCAGAGCGAAAGTCTGTACGCACCTTTAGGATCAACTGACACTTACGTGACTCAGGTGGAGAAGAGACTGGACTCTAGTGGAGAGCATGTGTTTTGAAATGGTGACGTCGCGGAGACTAGAATCGACTGGTCTGAGTGTCACCATTTGGAAACACATGCTCTCCAAAGATATCTTCTATATAGAAGGCGGTGATATCAGAGACTTGGCAACTCTGTGGTTCTATCATTTCCACTGACTATAACGCAATTATCACTTCGTATATTCATTTACTATCTATGAATTTAGGTGACATCCTAAGCACTGACCTGTAGTACAAAGATATCTTCTATATAGAAGGCGGTGGTAACAGAGACTTGGCAACTCTGTGGTTCTATCATTTCCACTGACTATAACGCAATTATCACTACGTATATTCATTTACTATCCATGATTTTAGGTGACATCCTAAGCACTGACCTGTAGCACAGAGCCAAGGGAAGACAGCAGGCATAGTCCATGCGGTGGCATCTATTTCAACCCTTACACTGTTGTTGAGAATTCGGGGGATGTTTTCAGTCAGGCCACCCCCTGTTAATAAATAAATGAATGAATGATATCGTCAGGAAACAATACAAGTCATAAACAAAGTATAACCATAGAGAAACAATCGGTAGCGTAAGTAGATATCCCATGGTATAGGGAATTTATGTCGCAACTTTTACTGTTATCTCAAGCCTATTACTGTAGATTATTGTCAATTTTTACTGTTTTGTTGGGGTGATAGTGTATGAATGGCACAATTTGAGAGACTACCAGCGTCACACAGCTGCATAGGAAAGAACTATGTGAACTATCGGCTTGGGATAACAGTAAAAGTTGCGACATAAACGCCCTATACCATGGGATATCTACTTATGCTATCGTTTCTCTATGGTATAACAGTATAAACATAAACATACAATCTGATTTTTTAGTCCTGTTACCGGTACCAAAATTTTGATTTAATTTATAAAAAGAAATGCAATTTATTGTAAAAACAGTAAAGTAAATTCGTATGGCTTTTGTTAGTGGGGAGTCCCTTGCGGGAAGGTCCCACCTCGCCTGAATATATCATTTAAGCAGTCAATGGGCCTGCCTTACGACTGTCATACTTCAGCCGGGACCGACTTTTGTGCAACCGGAAAATAGAGTAAAAATGTCATAAATACCTGTGATATGAGCAAGAGCTTTGGTGAGGTTCTGCTTTAGAATCGGCAGGATTGGTTTCACATACATCTTGGTTGGGGTCAGGAGTTCTTCACCTGTTATCACAGACAGAGAATATTGACTTCAGATACTTACTTGGTGAGATATAGTGTTATTTATCTATACTATAATAAAGGAAAGAACTGGCTTATAGTTGTAGGGGGATAGGAAATTCACGAATGACGCATCATCACGTCTCAACTACTCAACTCATTAACTTGACATTTTGCATATAGATTCTCAATTAACCGAGGATGGTTATAGGCCTATTTCAAATTCTTCAAGATTTCAGTTTGTCAAGCTTTAAAATAGACCCTTGCGGAGCACGGGTTTCCTGCTAGTCCATAATAAAACACTAGATTATTGTCTAAAAAATATCACTAATTTATTACAAAGTTACAAACATATTGAAAATTAATAAAGTAGAAAAAAATATTGGTTAAAAGGAGACACAACGTAGAGCTTATCAGGAAATAATAAAACATTAAAGTAAGTTACCCGCTATTGGAAACTTTTAAATGAAAATGGCATTAATAAAAAATTAGTTGAAACATGTCTTTGAATAAAAGTTTTCAAATGGTACTTAGATCTTAATTATGAAATTTCAGTTTGAAATTATTGAAAAATATAATTTTCCTCCACCTACTGTCTAAAATACTTACTTTACTCCCTGAAACATAATACTAAAGTGTCACTTTTTCGCTCTAGGTAGTAAAAAACAGAAAAACTCCCTAGGGAGTAAAAGTGACTCCATTTAAATAACATTGGAAGCATTTTAAAAACTTACATGGTAATAGGTTAGAAGGTCTAAGCTCAGATGTGAAAGCGTAATAGAGGTGTCTGTCATTGATTCAACTGAATTCAATACCACAACCAGAATTTGATCAACTCATGAAATATATGATATTAATTCTTAATATTAGTAGACGATAAAAATTTATACAATTTTTAAAATATTTTATTCTATTCAAAATACCAGCCAACAATATTTTTGATCTGCATTCTGCAATTCAAATCTGAACCGCGTGATCTGGAGTCAGCCATTTTTGTTAGCCCAGCTGATATAATTGTTACACTTGGCGCAATCAGCAGTGCTATCAGACGACCGGTTTTTAGGTTTTAGATTTTAGGTTATGTTGTTAGGAAACATGTCACCAATACGTAAGTTATTAGAATGATTTAATTTGCAGTTTCTATAAAAAAATGTAGATGGAGGAAAAATGTTGTGTACATCACGAGCGAAAAATACTTTTTCTCCCTCAGGAAAATTGTTGCCCTCGGCTTCGCCTCGGGCTTCAAACTTTTTCCCTCAGGGAGAAAAAGTCGTACTTTTTACTCTAGATATACAATAACTATACTCGCTTAATGAGATATTATTCATGATTTTAAACGAGAATGAACAGTTAATATTACATCAATAAACCTGTATCAGCTACCGTCTGTAGAAGCATTGACAAGACAAAGGCGTTGATCTCCTATCATTCTCCACTGCCATTATAACGTGGACTTCACTATACTAGTAGCTCTGTCAACAGTAGACCTCGCGCTCAGTAAGTTACATTGACCTGTTGTTTTCTCAAAAACTAATAAATAATTTATCAATTTAAAATGTCTAGAAAAAATCCTAAATAAAGATAGAGCTTTCTGTGCTATCGTACCGTGACGTGTCGTCCCGGAATGTGAGTGTGAGCGCTTTTTTCAGGTCTGGCTGCAACTGTCTACAACGTTGATGGAAACATACATTATTTTTCAAGATGTTCGATGTTTTTGAACGGGTAGTATTATAGTCCGTCCACTAGACAGCTGATTTATGACCAGTATGATTTATGTGAACAGTAGACCTCTCACGCAGTATTCTCATCCACAAGTACCTGATTGAAACTATGGACCTTAATATGGAAATACAGCAATAGACTGGCTTCTCCACACATCTGTGTAATCACTTGTCAGCTGATTTATGATGAATAATTCTATAGTCTGATTTTCACTCTAATATTGGCGTATGATGCAGGCTCCTTTTTCCTTTTATATTATCCTTGAAATGCAAAATTTCCAAAAACCTTGTATATACGTCGACGCGCAATTTAAAAAGGAACATACCTGTCAAATTTCATGAAAATCTATTAAAATGTATTAAACCGCGTTTCGCCGTAAATGCGCAACATATAAACATTTAAACATTAAGAGAAATGCTAAACCGTCGACTTGAATCTTAGACCTCACTTCGCTCGGTCAATTATTGTTCAGGAACATATGAACATTTAAACATTAAGAGAAATGCCAAACCGTCGATTTGAATCTTAGACCTACCTCACTTCGCTCGGTCAATCAAGTTAATTGACCGAAAGAAGTGAGTTGCATTGATTACAATTATATTGTAATTTGGATGGGGGAATTAACTGACCCAGGGTGTTGCCTTGGCTGGAGAACGGGGCAGATCATTGTAGTCCAACCCCGACATCTGAACCACTTTGCGAACCAAGCTGTATCCGTTGCTATGGCAACCGCGAGACGTGAGTCCTATGATGACGTCACCAGCTGCTATGGTGTGGGTGAGAGGCAGGAGGGAGGGTCTTTCCACTGCCCCCACCACAAAGCCGGCCAGGTCGAAATCGCCGGCTGCATACATACCGGGCATCTCTGCTGTTTCGCCGCCTGTAAAGTGAGGTTAGGTTGGATTAAATTCAAATCAGCTACCATCTATAGAAAGCATTGACAAGACAGAGGTTTGGCAACGTTTTTCTCTTCTATCTTTCTCCACTGCCATTATAACGTGGACCTCACTATAGAAGAGATAGCATAAGATGATAATGCCATTGTAGAGGACCGTTATGTTGCAAATGTGACTGTTAACTGAATCCGATAGTCCTAGTAGTTATTTTTGGTGAAGCTATTTTTTCCCTATTGTATCACAAAAAATGATACAGTATCACACACATGATACAGTATCATATCAAGTTGATACACAACACCATAATTTGATACAAAACTTCCAAACTTTGAATGAATTCTACAAACCATGGGATATCTTCTTATGCTATCTTTTCTCTCTGGTATCACAAAAAATGATACAGTATTACCACAATATGATACAGTATCACCACACATGATACAGTATCATATCAACTTAATACACAACACCATAATTTGATACAAAACTTCCAAACTTTGAATGAATTCTACAAACTATGGGATATCTTCTTATGCTATTTTTTCTATTTGGTATCAACACACATGATACAGTATCACAACAATATGTTACAGTATCAACACAACATGATACACAACTGGGTCTAAAAGTGTTTTAATCAATTCAATTTATAGATTGAATTAAATTAAATTAACTTGAAAAATTAGTTAAATTGATTTAACTAAGAACGGCACAGTAGCGGCGTCACATAGCTTCACCAAAAACAACTACTAGGACTATCGGCTTCAGTTAACACTCACATTTGCAACATAGACACCCTATACACTGTCTATTATTAGTGTGTTGTTGGAGTGTAAGAGTGTAAGAAGGGCACAGTATGAGAGACTACCAGCGTCACATAGCTTCACAAAAAAAACTACTAGGACTATCGGCTTCAGTTAACACTCACATTTGCAACATAGACACCCTATACACTGTCTATTATTAGTGTGTTGTTGGGAGTGTAAGAGTGTAAGAAGGGCACAGTATGAGAGACTACCAGCGTCACATAGCTTCACCAAAAACAACTACTAGGACTATCGGCTTCAGTCAACACTCACATTTGCAACATAGACACCCTATACACTGTCTATTATTAGTGTGTTGTTGGGAGTGTAAGAGTGTAAGAAGGGCACAGTATGAGAGACTACCAGCGTCACATAGCTTCACCAAAAACAACTACTAGGACTATCGGCTTCAGTTAACACTCACATTTGCAACATAGACACCCTATACACTGTCTATTATTAGTGTGTTGTTGGGATGTAAGAGTGTAAGAAGGGCACAGTATGAGAGACTACCAGCGTCACATATAGCTTCACACACAAACACCAAAAAAAACTACTAGGACTATCGGCTTCAGTTAACACTCACATTTCCAACATAACAGTCCTTTACCATGGCATATCACCATAAATGATACAGTACTAACACAATATGATACAGTATCATCTCAACTTGATACACAACACCATAATTTGATACAAAACGTTTTATGATTGTGTTGATATACTGACCAATGAGAGCACATCCAGCCTGGAGACACCCTTCAGCTATACCAGCTATGACATCGGCCGCTTGCTCGACACTGAGTTGGCCAGTTGCATAGTAATCGAGAAAGAAGAGAGGTTCGGCCCCGTGTGTGAGTATATCATTGGCACACATTGCAACCAGGTCAATGCCGATCGTCGAAGTCAGACCTGTTGCTTGGGCTATCTGTAATCAAAAATAAACCATTATATAAATAGATGAATAAACATTTTACAATAAATACATTTTTGACTCATCCTCTGTCTGATCTTCTGATGTTTAGAATGCAATAAATTATGAATTGAAAATGTCACTGAATTTATTTATTTATTAATCCGATTGTGTACAAATACTTAACATGAGGAGAGGCACAACAACAGGCTCATGCCCAAAACTGTCCCATTTCCAATTTATACTATTATACTATACTGTCCAAATCAAAATGTTGGTTATGTCACTTTCACTTCTCAAAATACAATTTACGCTCTTCAATACTCAGATAATTTTTGGTAGAGAGTTAGTGGGAAGGATATTTTGAATATTCTTTCCGAAGAATGGACATTGATATGTCCAAAGCTCCGCCAATTTATGTAGATGCATAACAATATTATCTATTAACTGAAGCCGATAGTCCTTGTAGTTGTTTTTGGTGAAGCTATGTGACGCTGGTAGTCTCTCATACTGTGCCCTTCTTAGTTAATTCAATTTGATTAATTTTTCAAGTTAATTTAATTCAAACACTTTTAGGCCCAGTTGCACAAAAGGCTATCAAATTTTAAACATCACTAGCAGGCAACAAGGGTACCATTAAAAACTTAGAATCACTGAAATGTTGGAGAATTTGAAATAGGCCTATAACCATCCTCGGTAAATTGAGAATCTATATGCAAAATGTAAAGTTAATCAGTTGAGTAGTTGAGACGTGATGATGCGTCATTTGTAAACAGTCACATTTAAAACATAACGGTCCTTTAGCATGGCTTATGTTCTTATCCTATCTTTTCTTTATGCTTCTACAAAATGAAATATTCATTCATACTACACACACAATTTGATACAAACTACACACAATTTGATACAGACTCCACGGCATGCCACCATAAATGATACAGTATCACCACATCCGTTACATGTATTTATTCAGCATATGGCATTTTTGTCAAAATGAAGAAAATTTCACACTGTTAAAAGTGCACGTCAAGGGTTGAAATGTACTGTATTGCCTGGGGACTAGCTACAGTGAAGTCGTAAGCCTCGCCCAGATATACACGTCTCTCACATTCAAATATGATGTGGTGCATCATACTGTCCATCGCCCCACGGTCATAAACTGGGGAGTCTACAAGTCCCCATTTGAAAAATGATGCATTGCATATCCCATGTTTAGATCGAATTCTATATCTGCCACCCAGATGCGCCGAGGAAGCTCAAAACAAGGAGCTTCATACAATATCAAGCATACGATACAGTATCAAATAAATATGATACAGTATCACCATAAATGATACAGTATCAACACAATACGATAAAGTATCCTCTCAACTTGATACACAACCCCATAATCTGACACAATACAAACCTTGAGCTTGCTTCCGACCCCGTCAGTGCCCGAGACAAGCAGGGGATCTTTGTAGCCGGCCAGGACACAATTTGATACAGACTTCATGGCATATCACCATAAACGATACAGTATCAACACATATATACAGTATCATCTCAACACCATAATCTGACACAATACTAACCTTGAGCTTGGTTCCGACGCTGTCAGTGCCCGAGACAAGCAGGGGATCTTAGTAGCCGGCCAGGACACAATTTGATACAGACTTCATGGCATATCACCACAAATGATACAGTATCAACACAATATGATACAGTATCCTCTCAACACCATAATCTGACACAATACTAACCTTGAGCTTGGTTCCGACGCCGTCAGTGCCCGAGACAAGCAGGGGATCCTTGTAGCCGGCCAGTTTGGTGTCGAACAGCCCGCCAAACCCGCCAATCCCCCCGCACACCCCCGTCCTGTGGGTGGACTTGGCGCACGACTTGATGGATTCGATGAGAGTGTCAGCCGCGTCGATCGACACTCCGCTCTGTTCGTAGGTTAACTCGCCTTGCGACAAGATGTCCCTGAAAACATTGCAACAAAAATGTATAAATCATTAGATTAATATTATATTTATCTAGTTTAGAAAGTAGTAAGTAGCATAGGGAAAATATAGCACAAGAAGCCATGCCATGGTAAAGGACCGTTAAGAATTGAAAGTAGTCCCATAACCGTCCTCGGTTAATTAAGAATCTATATGCAAAATGTCAAGTTAATCAGTTGAGTAGTTGAGACGTGATGATGCGTCAAACGTAATTTTCCTATCCTGTTCGTGTACAAGCCAGTTCTTTCCTTTATTATAGTATACATAAATAACACTATATCTCATCAAAAACAAAATGTGGAGTCAATATTTGCTGTCTGTGATAACAGGTGAAGAACTGCTGACCCCAACCAAGATGTATGTGAAACCAATCCTGCACATTTTGAAACAGAACCTCACCAAAGCTCTTGCCCATATCACAGGTATTTATGAATTTTTACTCTAAAACGATTGCACAAAAACCGGTTAAATTTGAATCGTGATTAATTTCACGAGAACCAATCAGAGAAGACGTCTTATCAAAAAAGCCTTCTCTGATTGATTCTCGTGAACTTAATCACGGTTAAAATTTAACCGGCTTTTGTGCAACCGGGCCTATGTGCATCAATCAATATCATTGTGTCATCACAGTATCATTGTCAGTATCATTGTAAAAGCTGTACCATAGAGAAAATAAGATAAGCCATAGTTTGTGGAATTCATTCAAGGGTTGAAAGTTTTGTATCAAACTATGGTGTTGTGTATCAAGTTGAGATGATACTGTATCATATTGTGTTGATACTGTATCATTTATGTGATACGCCATGCTAAGGTTGCAAATGTGAGTGTTAACTGAAGCCGATAGTCCTAGTAGTTGTTTTTGGTGAAGCTATGTGACGCTGGTAGTCTCTCATACTGTGCCCTTCTTACACTCTTACACTCCCAACAACACACTAATAATAGACAGTGTATAGGGGTCTATGTTGCAATGTGAGTGTTAACTGAAGCCGATAGTCCCAGTAGTTGTTTTTGGTGAAGCTATGTGACGCTGGTAGTCTCTCATACTGTGCCCTTCTTACACTCTTACACTCCAACAACACACTAATAATAGACAGTGTATAGGGTGTCTATGTTGCAAATGTGAATGTTAACTGAAGCCGATAGTCCTAGTAGTTGTTTTTGGTGAAGCTATGTGACGCTGGTAGTCTCTCATACTGTACCCTTCTTACACTCTTACACTCCCAACAACACACTAATAATAGACAGTTGTCGACAGTAATCGGAGAAGAAATTTGCAACAAAACGACCTTTACCATGGGATATCTTCTCTTACGCTATCTTTTCTCTATGATAGTAGCATAGAGAAACAATAGCGTAAGTAGATATGCCATGGTATAGGGCGTTTATGTCGCAACGTTTACTGTTATCTCAAGCTGATAGTCCACGTAGTTCATTCCCGTGAAGCTTTATGACGCTTGTAGTCTCTCATATTGGCATTATACCTTGGCTATACCTTGGCATTTTTCATGAGCTGGCTTTCTGTTCTATAAATGAATCTTTCCACTGCTATTTATGATATGAGGCAATGTATAATGTATGAGGCAATTATTTCAAACTAAGGAGATCCACATTTGTTAATACTGATTAATATTTATCTTGATATTAATTCCCAAACTACGTTCAATGCATCAACTACTATACTCCAGAGGGTACTTAGAGAATCATTATCTCTATTCTTACTAATAATTATTACATCTCTTACCAAAATTATTTCCATAATTAATAATTTTCGAAATGCTGAATTTCAAATAAATTGGATGATTAACATACGTTATAGATATGGATGTAATCTATAGGTAAAGATAGTAATCTCTTCCATATTAGGTGTACATAATGATATCTCCTACTGTTGCCACAGCTCGAGCAATAGAAGCAAGTGTGAAGAATTATTGATAGAACGGAGGGGTGGGTAGTCTGTTCATATGCTTATATAGGGGCTGTGTTTCATTTAATGTTATCTTAGACATTCATCACTAAAATATTACAGTTCTCAATTTACTACTTTTATTGTTATTGCAACTCCCAATAGTTAATTATACTTCTAATATTATAGAATAATTGGAACGAGTTTTGACTTGGAACAGTCTTCCACCGAATAAAGTGCATAGAAACCAACTAAAATACACAAGATCAAAATTGACAATTTTCGAGTTGGAGCAGTCTTCCTCCCGAGGTGCGAGTTGTATTATGTATCTTTTCTCAATTGATAACTTTCTTCAAAGATTTTTCGTTTTTCTGCTGGCTTTTTCTTCTCTTTTTCAGTTTTTACTGGATCCCATTTCGCTCTATCTCCACCATGAACACGATCTTCCACTACTGGATTCCATCTCTCTCTATCTCCACTTGGACTCGATTTTCCACCACTGGATTCCATCTCTCTCTGTCTCCACTTGGACTCGATCTTCCACTACTGGATTCCTTCTCGCTTACCTCCACTTGGACCCGATTCTTCCACTACTGGATACCTACTCGCTCTATCTCCACTTGGACCAGATCTCCCACTACCAGCTCTTCCTCAATCTTCGTCTTATTCACCATTAGGATTATTCATCACCGGAACTCCACACATCTACATCTTATTGTGTTTAGTGAATTTTGTTTTGAACTAGTGCTTTAAATAGTGAAGGGAGCCGAACTGTCAAGGCATGCTGAATGCACTCGAATCAAGAGACTTTTTCATTTAGGTTAAGTTTTATCAGTTTCATCCCCATTTTCCCCGTCATGTGTTGTTCTGAGGTCGGTTCACGATTGGTCTGCTGCTTCCATGATGCCTCTCACTGACACGTCAGCTCGCTCGCCCTCAAGTAGGTATGATTATTTCAATAATAGTAATAATGACGCAGGTATGTTTCTAGCAAATAAGCTCCACTCTTTCAAAAAACTTTTCAAGGCTGCTCACCTTAACGTACAATCCCTCAGTTGCCACATTGATGAACTCAGAGCAATCTTCCGTTTTCAGGACTTCAATATAATCGGAATTTCCGAATCATTTTTGAAGCCTAGTATTTCATCAAATTTTGTTGCATTGCCTGGATATAATCTTTTCCGGAATGATAGATTAAATAAAGCTTGTGGGGGTGTAGCAATTTATGTGAAAGAAGGTATCAAAACAAAAGTTTTAATCACATCTAAACAAGAGTATTGTTCCAGACCAGAGTTTATGCTACTTGAATTATCCTTATCTAGTACTGATAATTACTCGTTGGTATCTGTTATCGCCCACCAAAAATAGGTCATTTCACAGATTTCGAAAGTGCCTTGCTTTCTCTTATGCCTTGTTATAACCGTATACTAGTTATGGGGGATATGAACACCGACTTGAACATGACAATCGTAACTTTGACTACTTTCAACTGACTACAATTTTCCAATGCCTAAACATGACTATTTTACCTCTCGATCCAACTCATCATACTAATGAATCAGACACACTCATTGACCTTCTCATTGTTAGTGATCCCAATGAGGTTGTTCAAGCAGGCCAAATCTCAGTCCCAGCTATTTCTAGACATGATTTGATCTACTGTGTACTTTCCCATAAGATACCCAAGCCAGAACAGAAAATTATCACTTATAGAGACTTCAAAAACTTTGATGAAGCCGCCTTCCTGACTGATGTGGCTCAGACTCCATGGCATCAAATTGAAGCATTACCCTCAGTTGATGACATGGTCAAGACTTTCGAGAATTGGACTTTGACTTTGTATGACAAACATGCACCTTATGTGACAAGGAGGATTAATAGAAAACGACGAGTACCGTGGATGACTGAAGACATACTTAAGATGATGGGACGTAGAGACAAAGCACATAGAAAATTTAAAAAGACATTTGACTTGGACAGTTTGATAGAGTATAGGAGCCTTAGAAATAGGTTAAACAGGAATTACGGAACTCAAAGATTAGGTACTTGAATTCATTCATGACAAACAATAGACAAGACTCTAAATCACTTTGGCAGGGAATAAAAGAATTCGGGCTTGGCAAAGAGAAATCGAATCCACAAATTGACTTACCATTGAATAATATAAATGACCATTTCGTTTCACACTCTAACCAACGCGACGAAGTTGTCATTGCTAATCACATTGATGATCTTGAAGAGCAGGTTACAAACTTAGATTTACCAATCACTGATCAATTTCATTTCCATCCAATCTCAGAAGAAGACACTTTCAGAGCAATTCAACGTATTCATAGTAATGCTATGGGTGTAGACAAAATTCCTATTAAATTTATCAAGAAGATGTTATTTGCTGTTTTACCAACCATTACATACATTTTCAACAAGTCACTTGAAGAAGGCATTTTCCCTGAAAACTGGAAGTTTGCTCTGGTTCGCCCTCTAAATAAAGTTCCATCACCCAATAAAGTTGAGGATTTTAGACCAATCAGTATTTTACCTGCATTGTCCAAAGTGCTAGAAAGACTCATTCATGCTCAAGTTGTAAAATTTCTAGACAACAATAGTAAGCTTCATAACTTTCAATCAGGCTTTAGAAAATTCCATTCAACTGAGACAGCTCTGCTTCGTGTCACTGATGATATAAGGTTAGCTATGGACCAAAGAAAATGCACCATCCTCACCCTATTTGATTTTTCTAAAGCATTCGATACTGTTGATCATACAGTCCTTCTGAATAAGTTGGCTATTCTTGGTTTCAGTCACAACTCGTTAGTTTGGTTTAAATCCTATCTATTAGGTAGGAAACAATGTGTATCTGTCGGTGACAAAAAGTCAACTTGGAAAAACGTTATGCATGGAGTACCACAAGGTTCAATTTTAGGCCCTCTCCTCTTCACTTTGTATGCTAATGACCTTTCTTCCATTATCAAATTCTCCAGTTTCCATACTTATGCAGACGACCTTCAAATCTATTTAAGCTGTCCCATAACAAAAATTAATGAAACAGTTGGAATAATGAATCAGGATATCAATTCGATAGTGGAATGGACAAAGAAAAATGGCCTTAAGCTTAATCCCATCAAAACACAACCCATTATAATTGGATATTCTCGTCTTATAAACAATATTGACCTTGAATCGATTCACAAAATTAGTGTAGACGGTAATGACATTCCTTACTGTAGCTCAGTTAAAAATTTAGGCATTATTATGAATAATACTCTTGACTGGTCAGAACAAGTGAACAAAACTTGTAAAAAGGTATTCTCAGCCATGCATGCATTGAAGAAAATGCACGATATCCTCCCTAGAAACATTAAATTATTATTGGTTCAATCTCTCATCTTCCCACATTTACTGTATTGTAATTCTGTTCTTAACGATATGCAAGTCACTCTGAATGATAAACTACAGCGTTGCCAAATTATTGTCTACGTTTCGTCTACTCTCTCCAACGCCATGATCATATCACCCCAGCCCACATTGCTAGTTCAACATTAAAGCTTCCCGATCAGAGGCTTTTTCGAATAGTCAAGCTTGTTAGAGATATCTTGATATACGGTAATCCGAACTATTTTAAAGATGATTTCAAATTTGTCTCTGAAGGTAGGAGGATAGATGCTTCACATACTAGAACCGGAGAAAGTACTTTAAGGATACCCAATCATCGAACTACTATTTTCACAAAATCCTTCTTAGTCAGTGCCTGTCGTGCATGGAATACACTTCCTGTTTCTATCAGGTCGATCGAGAGCCGAGCGAGCTTCATCCTAACTTTAAAAAAACATCTTTTGGAACAAATGACTGAAACTGTCCGGCCCTAGAACGATCACATGACATCCATCCCCCACCCATCCCACAAATACAAACCTTTAACCATGTTATAGAACGAATTGTATATATATATTATATAACTCATGTTATTTCAATTATCCACTGCATAATGCTGTATATTACTGAAAGTTGATAACCCTGATCTACTTTCAGCCTACTTCATTTTATTAATCAATTATTTGATCTTATCTACCTATATAATTATTTTACTCTATCAATTTTCTGTTTTTTTTCTCTTTAATATTCATATTGATTAAAACTTTTACAATATTTCCATTAATAAATAAATCCTTAGTTTAAATAACGAAATTAACGTTTTGGTAGAGAGTTAGTGGGGAGGATATTTTTAATATTCTTTCCGAAGAATGGACATTGATATGTCCAAAGCTCCGCCAATTTATGTAGATGCATAACAATATGATTATTATCTATAGTTATTATATTACAAACTGCTTTTTCATATACAGTTCAATAATTATTTTCTTAGTCTATATTATGTAAATTCATCTATAATTTTGCTGTATTGTAAGCTATTGTATATAAGTGTATAAGCCAGTATATATTGTAATCTACATAAATAAAGTACTCAATCAATCAATCAATCAATATTGTGCCGTTCATACACTCTCACCCGATCAAAACAGTAAAAATCGACAATAATCGACAGTAATCGGCTTGAGATAACAGTAAAAGTGGCGACATAAACGCCCTATACCATGGGATATCTACTTACGCTATCTTTTCTCTATGATAGTAGTATATACAACAGTTTTTTAATAAGGGTCTTAGAAGAACGATTTAGATGGAGAGTTAAGACACAAGTCACAAGGAATCTTCCTTTAGCTGGTGTTTTTGCCTAACCACATCTACTCATAGAAGCATAATAATTATAGTTACTGGAAGAAGGATGATTAAATATAAATGATGAATTTAGATGATTAAATTCTATTTAATAAATATTATCCTTGATATTATGGATAAGGATATCATATCGTGATGATTTCTAATTAAATAAATCATTTCCTGAATTTTCATGTATGTACTTTAGTTTTAGTGCAGTAGCTTATATTTATTTTTCAATAATTGTATATAGATTTTCATGAAATTGGCAGGTATGTTCCTTTTTTAATTGCGCGTCGACGTATATACAAGGTTTTTGGAAATTTTGCATTTCAAGGATAATATATAAGGAAAAAGGAGCCTCCTTCATACGCCAATATTAGAGTAAAAATCAGACTATAGAATTATTAATCATAAATCAGCTGACAAGTGATTACACAGATGTGTGGAGAAGCCAGTCTATTGCCGTATTTCAATAAGGTCCAAGTTTCAATCAGGTACTTGTGGATGAGAATACTGCGTGAGGTCTACTGTTCACAGAACTACTAGTTAATAACTATTATCCTTAATATTATGGATAAGGATATCATCTCGTGATTATTTCTAATTAAATAAATTAGCAGTTCCTGAATTTTCATGTATGTACTTTAGTTTTAGTGCAGTAGCTTATATTTATTTTTCAATAATATATTTCCATTGTTGAGGTTGAACATATTTTGTCAACTGATTAGATTTTATACTTTGTTCAAAATCGATCTGGCAATGTTGTGTACCTGGTAAAGAATAGCGCTATCTGCTTTGTGGAATGATAGACAAGGATAGCAGCACCAATTTCAATCAAATACTGCCATTAAAACGTGGATCTCACCATAGTTGTATATACTTTACCAATCACCTCATACGATGCTAACAATTTGGATGCACATGGCGATAAATTAGATGAATAATATTTGATACACGTTGCAAATAATTTGATACACGTTGCAAATGATTTGATACAAAACTAACCTGGCAATACCCTTATGACCGATATCCTTCCTGTACTGAGCTCCAGGGAAGCGAATTTTGGCACACCCTGTATTGGCCTTGGCAGCCGCAGCACTCAGCTGATTGGCCAATGCGACCACGGCCAATACTCGCCCGCCATTGGTCGAGATGACGTCATTTTCGGCCAATCGCGTGCCACAGTGGAAGACCAGTGTATTGTCCAGTGATTCAGCTTCGGATAGGCCTGCAATTGAAAATAAAATTGAAATTTATTTGAAAAAAAAAATTAGTTACAAACATCTATAATAAAGTAAAGAACTGGCTTAGTAGGTAGGTATTGGTAAAAGCCGATTCTTTCCTTTATTATACTAGTTCTGTGAACAGTAGATCTCACGCAGTATTCTCATCCACAAGTACCTGATTGAAACTATAGACCTTATGGAAATACAGCAATAGACTGGCTTCTCCACACATCTGTGTAATCACTTGTCAGCTGATTTATGATGAATAATTCTATAGTCTGATTTTTACTCTTATATTGGCGTATGAAGGAGTCTCCTTTTTCCTCTTATATTATCCTTGAAATGCAAAATTTCCAAAAACCTTATATATACGTCGACGCGCAATTAAAAAAGGAACATACCTGTCAAATTTAATGAAAATCTATTACCGCGTTTCACCGTAAATGCGCAACATATAAACATAAAAACATTTAAACATTAAGAGAAATGCCAAACCGTTAATTTGAATCTTAGACCTCACTTCGCTCGGCCAACAAATTTTATAATTATTATTATGAATATATTTGTCTTTATCTTATTATTGTCTTATCTAAAATGATGAAACATCACTTTCATAAAATATAACCCCACATTCATTAAAAATGCATGGTACAACGCAACTCAAGTCGAGGCTCGACCAACATGTCGAGTCGACGCTCGACTCAGTCTCACAGTCGTGACGTCGCGGAGACTAGAGTCGACTGGTCTGAGTGTCACCATTTGGAAACACATGCTCTCCACTAGAGTCCAGTCTCTTCTCCACCTGAGTCGCCTAAGTGTCAGTTGAGCCTTTGAAGTAGGCCTATAACCATCCTCGGTTAATTAAGAATCTATATGCAAAATGTGAAGTTAATGAGTTGAGTAGTTGAGACGTGATGATGCGTCATTCGTGAATTTCCTATCCCCTACGTGTATAAGCCATTTCTTTCCTTTATTATAGTAGTTTAAATAGTAACCTTGAAGATTTGAAAATAAGCTTATACGGTAACTATCCTCGGTTAATTAAGAATCTATAAGCAGAATTTCAAGTTAATGAGTTGAGTAGTTGAGACGTGATGATGCGTCATTCGTGAATTTCCTATCCCCTACGTGTATAAGTCAGCTCTTTCCTTTATTATAGTATAGATGACAGATGTGATAAGAGATCGGAATCGTCTTAATATTTACCTTGAATGACATCTCCTTTACTGCTTGATTCAGGGTATCCTCTACTAGCCATTATAACAGTTACAGCCGATAGATTCTTCTTCCATTGTATGTCGATGTTTTTCAATTGTTTAGTACAACAGGCCTGTAAAAAACATAAAATATTGATGATAATAATGGAGCAATACTTTTTCAACTTTAAAAATTAAATTTTTTTTAAATTAATTAATTAAAAATTAATTAATTTCAACTTTACTTCAGGGCTCACCAACCTACGGCCCGCGGGCCACATCCGGCCCGCAGATAGATTTTGTCCGGCCCGCCGAGAGTTATTGCTACAGATTTTAAAAAATATATATTTATACACATTTTTGACAACAACTGTGAGTTCAGTACTCTTCTCTTACTAGCCACTCCATTTCTTAATAAGTGTAAAATTAGCTGTAAACAAGCAGCGATCAACCATCGCGAGATATTAGCAAATGGTCTGCACGGACTGTACATGTCTCTCCCAGAAAAAGACTCTAAAAACATAAAAAACCATGCTGAAGCTATGTTTTCTCTTTTTGGATTTACCTTCAAGTGTTGGCAGACATATTCAAAAATGAAGTTTGTTAAATCCAGATACAGATCTTCCTTGTCAGATGAACATTTGAAAACAATTTTAATGATCGGAACCACAAAGTTTGATCCTAAATGGGCGGACATTCTAAATGGAAAAGAAATGCAATCTTCTCACTGAAAATAAGCATTCTCTTTTAGCTTGGTAACTTTCTGTAAATTCGTGTATTGTCAAGTTGTCTTATTACTATTAAAAAATTATCATAATTTTGTTTAACTTGCTAAATTTATGCATTGTCAAGTTTTCTTATGACCTTTCTACACTCAATAAATTGGACTTTGCATTGGAATGAAATGAATTGGTTTGTTTCTTCCTGTGTTTAAATTAAACCTACTTGAAACTCCTCATATTATTTTAATAGAAATATAATAATTGTACACCCCCCAAATCCCCCGTCGTGTGTGTCCCCACAAGTCAAATACCACGTACATCCTTGTTATTGGCCCTCCAAGCCTCCCAAGAATTAACAATGTGGCCCTGGAATAAAAAAGGTTGGAGACCCCTGCTTTACTTATCCATATAAATCTTATAAAACTTTTTGATAACTTTCTGAACCCAAATAAATTTAAAATTTGATAGAGTAGTATGGATGGTTCGGAACCCACCTTCATAATGTCGCAGAGATCGGTGTCCAACAAAGGTAACAAAACTTCGGTTTCAGGATCGCCGAAACGACAGTTAAACTCCAGAACTTTGGGTCCATCCTTGGTCAACATTAAACCAGCATACAATACACCTGGAAGATAAAATTAAATAATTATTATTAAACGAAAATCCCAATTAAATGCTGTGATTAACCCCGAAGACTTCTGCTACTGCAAATATTGACAACAGGGTAAACAGCTAGATGGAAATTCGATGAGCGCTACTATTCAAAAATTATTTGTCAACCCGGGAATATTATCAGTGTTACCCGTGCTTTGCAGGGGTCTGTTGAAAGTACAACTAAATTTAATCATAGGGAAACGATAGCATAAGAAGATATCCTATAGTATATAGAACGTTTGTGTTGCATATTTCTTCCCCAATTACTGTAGACTACTGTCTATTATTAGTGTGTTGTTGGGAGTGTAAGAGTGTAAGAAGGGCACAGTATGAGAAACTACCAACGTCACATAGCTTCACCAAAAACAACTACTAGGACTATCGGCTTCAGTTCTAAATTGATGTTGTAATTATTTTTGACCGAGCGAAGTGAGGTACTATAATACTACTCGTTCAAAAACATCGAACATCTTGAAAATGTATCTTTCCATCAACGATAGTAGACAGTTGTCTACTAACTTTGTTTGTCTTTCCATAAGGTGAGGCCATGATTCTAGTTTGGAGTTTGGAGTTATTGATAAAAAACATTTTTTTCACAATTTTCTTTTTAATCTGATGATTAAAATTGCAACAAATATTATTGAAAAGAGATTGATTTCTAAAATCATGAAAAGTGAGAAATGAAGTTTGTAGGAAATCAGCATTATGGTAGTTTATTTTGTTAATTTCAACACACCGACTTTTCGCCAACACGACAACACAGAATGTTCTGTGATGGGTTGATTGGATTGGCGGGCGTATCGACGACAGCCAGACCTGATAACAGCTCTCACACTCACATTCCGGGACGACACGTCACGGTACGATAGGACAGAAAGCTCTATGTTCATTTAGGATTTTTTCTAGACATTTTAAATTGATAAATTATTTATTAATTTTTGAGAAATAGTATATTACGCTACAAGCACAGAAAGTTAGTGTTTACGGTATGAGGATAGTTTCCCAGGCGAGGCTTGCCGAGCCCGGGAATATGTTATCCAAATACCGTGAACACCTTTCTGAGAGAGTCGCGTACGATATTTTTCGCCACACTACAGGTATAGCTGACGCCAAAAAGTTAGGCGGTTTCGTGGGTCTCTTCTGCGTCCCAACAGCCGATGTTGTCAAGTAGAGTTGTCATCTAGCTTGGCTTAGGTGATGATTTTTTAATCAAAAGAGACAATAAATAGATGCATTGCATCAGCTGTGGGTAGGTTACATCATGTGACCCACGAAGCCCCCTAACTTTTTGGCATCAGCTATATAAGAATAATAAATCGAATAAGAATGTTTTATGAGGGGGGGAGCGGAAACTTTGATGTCTCATATCTCAAGAACCAGACGTCGTAGGGTACTCAAAGTGGGGTGAAAATTTCCGATCTCACCCTCCTGTACACAATGCACCATATGGCACAGTTGTCCAAACATATTTTCAAAAAATTTCAAAAAGCGGCCGGAAAGGGTACTCTTTCCGGCCTTAGCCGGAAAGAAGCATGTTCTGACGTCAGACGAGAGTCGTCTGCAAACAATGTCTTTCAGATCTATGTGAGGACTGGGAAACAGCTGCTTTCTGTGCAGTGTGGCGAAAAGATAACAACAGGTCAATGTAACTTACTGAGCGCGAACTACTAGTTATTTTGATCATGAATTTAAACTTTAAATGAATAGAATAGAATAGAATCTTTATTGCAGCAATATCTGAGGTCATCAGATACAATACAAGTGTCAAATATATACAACATGATACAAAATAAAAATATATTACATCAGTAAGTTACACTATCAGTATAATATAATCAGTGTAATATATCACCTGATTTTCAACTTATAACCGAATATTCCTAGCTAATGTATAAAAATCTTCAATCTTGTTTAAAGGGTTAGCTGCTAAGAAACGTTTCATATGAATTTTAAAAGTTCCATTCTCCATATCTCTAAGATCTTCAGGAAGTGAATTAAACAATTTTATTGATAAAAATAGAAATGTTTTTTGTGTACTAGAATAGGTATACCGATAAGTAGTCAAATTACCCCTATTTCTAGTGTTATGGCTATGAACTACCCCCTGCTCCACAAACTTCTCCAAATTCTCCTTAACATAAATAAGGATCTGTTGTACAAATATTGAAGGTAGAGTCAATATTCCCAGAATTTTAAAATGCTCATCACACTGTGCTCGCTTAGAAAGCCCACAAATCAGTCTGATAGCCTTTCTCTGTATTCTAAAAAGTCTACCACTGTAAGCTCTGGAACCCCAAAGTATGGTGCCATATGACAGATGAGAATTGATGTGAGCGCAATAAATCACCTTTAAAACATCCAAACTGACATATGACCTCAGTTTTCTAATTAAGAAGACTCCCTAATAAATTGTTAATTACAGAAGCACATTTACAACAATATTATAGATGAATGAAGTGAACACTTACCAACAAAGGGAGAGCCATCTTGTCTCAACTTATCAATGACAGGTTGTAGGACAGTCTTCTTAACCAGTTCGAGCCCCTGCTGGTCGATGTAGGGGCAGGGGCAATATGCCCCCATGCCTCCTGTCATGCCCCCCTGGTCGCCATCCAGTGCCCTCTTGTGGTCCTGAGCCGGGGGCATCACCCTGACCTCTGTTCCGTCTGTGAAGGCCAGCACCTGGAATTTTCAAAATTCATTCAAATCAAATTTATTCACCAAATAAAATTGACAACAGTGTTACAAGAAAAAAATCTGGTGTGGCGCACTCACACAACTTTCCTTGCCGTTATGAAAATTGATCACCTGACGCTAGTGTTCACGCGCATCTCAAGTCTACTTATAAACAAAAATCTACTTATAAAAAATTCATTTATAATCAAATGAATAAATCTGAGCCAGCCGGTGACAGGACAATAACGCTGGAGACATACGAGGTCTGCTATCTCTTCATAATGAATGATTTAATAGAATCAACAGTTTGCAATTGAATAATCATATTTTCTCGAATTTCGAGCTTATTTTTAATTTTAGGTGAAAATGTTATTGAACATTAATTGTAGAGATTCTCATGCTCAATCTTTTCCACTTGAAATTTTTTGTTTAATTTGTATCTGAAGCCTCATAATTGGGAATCTAAAATCAAACTTTGCATAGATGGGGCGGAGCTCCTGAAATTTTTACAGATATGGGACTTGTGACAGTTGATACAGCTTATCAATGACTATTCTAGGTATAAATTTAATCAAAATCGATGGAGCCGTTTTAGAGAAAACCGCGAAAAACCCTGTTTTTGACAACATTTTCTCAATTTTAGAGCTGCGTGGCTGTGCATGTTTGGAACTCCTTGAATCATTTTAATGAAAAGTGAATGAATGAAAATGAATTCTCCGATACTCGAATTGACTGAAAATCGAACTGACCGACACTTCGACTCCAGTCAACACCTCTTCGATGATAATGTTCTCTCCAGCTGATCCGAATTTTTTGTCGACCAGCAAGTTGTCGACAAATTCTAGGGCCGCCATTTTGGCTGAGTGAGTCGACCAATCCGGTGGCGAGTGGCGCCTCTGGACCAATCACAGCCAAGGTCACGCCTATCGATCGACACCATTGCACTACGGCCGGCTGTTTCAAAACACAACAAATTGAGAATTAGTTTCATCTTTGAGAAGATATGTCATGGTTTGTTGAATTCATTCAGTTTGGAAGTTTTGTATCAAGTTGAGATGATACTGTATCATATTGTGATGATAGCATAGAGAAAAGATAGCATAAGAAGATATGCCATGGTTAGTAGAATTAATTCAAAGTTTGGAAGTTTCGTATTAAGTTGAGATGATACTGTATCATATTGTGTTGATAGCATAGAGAAAAGATAGCATAAGAAGATATGCCATGGTTAGTAGAATTAATTCAAAGTTTGGAAGTTTTGTATCAAGTTGAGATGATACTGTATCATATTGTGTTGATAGCATAGAGAAAAGATAGCATAAGAAGATATGCCATGGTTAGTAGAATTCATTCAGTTTGGAAGTTTTGTATGAAATTGTGGTGTTGTGTATCAAGTTGAGATGATGCTGTACCATATTGTGTTGATACTGTATTATATTGTGGTGATACTGTATTATATTGTGGTGATACTGTATCATGTATGGTGATACGCCATGGTAAAGGACTGTTACGTTGCAAATGAAGTATAGTTTGATCTAGAAGTTTGAGAAACGTTGGTGGGGACGCGATGGTACCCACAAGGACTTGGTTGAGGATCACATGCTGCTATAGTAGGGTCCATGTTATAATGACAGTATTTGATTAACTTTGGTGTTGCTATCCTTGTCTATCATTCGACAAAGCAGATAGCGAATGTATCAAATCATAGTGTTGTGTATCAAGTTGAGATGATACAGTATCATATTGTGTTGATACTGTATCATGTTGTGGTTGTTCTTGTTCTATAGTGAGGTCCACGTTATAATGGCAGTATTTGGTTAACATTGGTGTTGCTATCCTTGTCTATCATTCGACAAAGCAGATAGCGAATTTATTAAATCATAGTGTTGTGTATCAAGTTGAGATGATACTGTATTAAATTGTGTTGATAATGTATCATGTTGTGGTTGTTCTTGTCCTAAAGTGAGGTCCATGTTATAATGACAGTATTTGATTAACTTTGGTGTTGCTATCCTTGTCTATCATTCGACAAAGCAGGTGGTATTATCCTTTTCTAGCTCCGCAACGATGCCAAATCTGTTTTTAACAATGTAGAAATATAATTATTCAAGGCAGAGAATCAGCATCGCTGTTTTCTTATCTTTATTCACTGCCATTATAACATGGACTTCACTATATACCTCATTGTTCAAGTTTCATTTGGATTCCGGAGAATCCAAATTGTTTGTTATTTTATTTGCCAAAAAAATACAAAAAAGGTTTACAAAAAATGAATATAAGTATATGCTACTGCTACTACTTCTATTTGCAAGAATTTGGCAATTTTAAGAAGCCCCCTGTGGGTTGGGGGAGTTTTGAGTCGATCATCGTACTCAAGAATGTGTTGAAAACCGGAATTCACCCACAGTATCCAAGCTTGTCGTAGGAGGCGACTAAAATGGACCTCAAGGCAACTCCAGAAGTTGCCTTGCCTTCAAACCCACGGGATCTGCCCCATCAGGGGCAAACAGAAAAACCCAAGAGACCAGAGATGGGTGAAACTCCAGGCACAAATGCGGGTCAAGAGGCTGAGTAGTCGAGGGTGACCAGGTGCCCTAGAGGCAATTTGGCGGCCCCTCCTTTAGCGGAAGGACCTATAAAGAAGCCAGGAGTGGAACTCACGTAGGTCACGACTTTGTGGGTGGAGAGACCAAAACTCACCACTTTCTCAGAGAAGGGTGGCCATTCAGGCAAAACTTCTTGGGAGAGGTGAGGCTTTTTACCCTGCAGAGTTTCGGAGGGGCGAAAAGATAAAACCCAAGAGACCAGAGATGGGTGAAACTCCAGGTACAAATGTGGGTCAAGAGGCTAAGTCAAGGGTGGATGGGCGCCCTAGAGGCAACTTGGCCACCCTTTCCTCAGCGATAGGACCTTCAAATTAGGCCAGGAGTGGAACTCACGTAGGTCACGAGGACTAATCAGTCTGAAGAGACTGCCAAGCATATAACACTGGATTGCAACAAGCAAACGGGTGATGAATGGGATGTTAGTATAGGGAAAAACTCCATCCTGGTTCTTGTAAAGAACACAGGTATTGGTTTGCCTAACTAACATACTACTTGGGAACACAATAAGCTTCGGTTGACGTGTGGGGTTCTTTGAACATTTGGATCCCTGAATCCGTCCCTTCAAAAACAATAATTTCAAGAAAATGTTTGCTCAAAATTAGAAAGAGCAAGGGAAGATCAATACTACATTGTGAAGAGGATAAATTATGTAGTGTACAGGATTAAGAAAACTGAATGAAGAACCAAACCAAAGGTTAGGTTGTACACATTATCATGGAAATCTGGATATTGGAGACAAACATCCCTAAGGGGGGGGGGGGGATAGTGATGTAGGCTATCCCAACATGGATAAATATCATGTGATCACGGTTGCCAATGTGACTGGCAGCCAACTGTTGAAGAAAAGATAACGAGTTATAGTTTTGTGATGAACGTTCAAAATTGATGTATTTATTTTTATCTTGTTCACGAATGTAGACTTTGTAGTGTTAATTACAGAAGCACATTTACAACAATATTTGAACAAATAAATTTCATTAGATTTTTACTTTAACCAACTCACCTTATCATCAACATTTAGATCAACCAGTTCGACTTTGTTCAACTTGGAAATTCCAACGTTTCCCGGGGCCACAAAGATCTTCGACACCTGTTTAACAAAATAAAAATTTATTTATTTTGAATTCAAATTAAATACAACAGAAAGCTATACAGTCATATATTACTGGATTTTAATAGATTTGTTTGTTCTTGTAATTTATTATGTAAGCTGGCTTATGCATTCACTCACTAAAGCAAAGGATACATCTATTCAATGGAGTGATCCGTGGTCTATTTATTCAATGGAGTGATCCGTGGTCTAGTGGATAGAGTGCTTGCGTAGCAGCCCAGAGATCCCGGGTTCAAACCCGCTCATCACCAAAAGTTTTTGGCCAGATCACTCCCGTGTTATCGGATGAGAACTTTCGATTGTCGGTCCCGGCTGAAGTATGACAGTCATAAGGCCCATTGATGGCTTAAATAATGTATTCAAGCGAGGTGGAACCATCCCGCAAGGGAATCCCCACCAACAGAAGCCAAACGAATTTAGTATTATATTGTAGTAATGATTTAAAAGTGTCATTTTCATTGTAAATAAATAAAATAAAATGAATAAATAAAGTATGAACTTATAAAAGGGACGCTCACGTAAGTCAATCTTGAAGACTCTCTATTTACTTCAAACTCTATTGAGTATTATCATAGAGAAAATATAATACAAGAAGATATCCTATGGTATAGGTCGTTTTTGTTGCAAATGTTTGTGTTAACTGAAGCCGATAGTCCTAGAAGTTGTTTTTGGTGAAGCCATGTGACGCTGGTAGTCTCTCATACTGTGCCCTTCTTACACTCTTACATTCCCAACAACAGACAATATTTGAACAAATAAATTTCATTGGATTTTTACTTTAACCAACTCACCTTATCATCAACATTTAGATCAACCAGTTCGACTTTGTTCAACTTGGAAATTCCAACGTTTCCCGGGGCCACAAAGATCTTCGACACCTGTTTAACAAAATAAAAATTTATTTATTTTGAATTCAAATTAATTAAATATAACAGAAAGCTATACAGTCATATATTACTGGATTTTAATAGATTTGTTTGTTCTTGTAATTTATGATGTAAGCTGGCTTATGCATTCACTCACTAAAGCAAAGGATACATCTATATCACTATATTCAATGGAGTGATCCGTGGTCTAGTGGATAGAGTGCTTGCGTAGCAGCCCAGAGATCCCGGGTTCAAACCCGCTCATCACCAAAAGTTTTTGGCCAGATCACTCCCGTGTTATCGGATAGAACTTTCATAGTCGGTCCCGGCTGAAGTATGACAGTCATAAGGCCCATTGATGGCTTAAATAATGTATTCAAGCGAGGTGGAACCATCCCGCAAGGGAATCCCCACCAACAGAAGCCATATGAATTTACTATTATATTGTAGTAATGATTTTAAAGTGTCATTTTCATTGTAAATAAATAAAATAAAATAAAATGAATAAATAAAGTATGAAACTATAGAAGGGACGCTCACTCTAGTCAATCTTGAACCTCTATTTACTTCAAACTCTATTGAGTATTATCATAGAGAAAATATAATACAAGAAGATATCCTATGGTATAGGTCGTTTTTGTTGCAAATGTTTGTGTTAACTGAAGCCGATAGTCCTAGTAGTTGTTTTTGGTGAAGCTATGTGACGCTGGTAGTCTCTCATACTGTGCCCTTCTTACACTCTTACACTCCCAACAACACACTAATAGACAGTAGTCGTTTATGTTCCATATTTCTTCTCCGATTACTGTCGACTACTGTCTATTATTAGTGTGTTGTTGGGAGTGTAAGAGTGTAAGAAGGGCACAGTATGAGAGACTACCAGCGTCACATAGCTTCACCAAAAACAACTACTAGGACTATCGGCTTCAGTTAACACTCACATTTGCAATAAAACGGTCCTATACCATGGCATATCTTCTTATGCTATATTTCTCTATGGTTTTATTGTCAGATTTATCCAAAAACAAATAAAACATTTATGATTTTATGAAGATAAAACTAGAATTCACCATACTTACTTTGGGGGATTGTGATAGCTTCCAGGCAATAGCATGTTCTCTCCCGCCACTCCCGATTAGTAAAACTGTTTCCATTATTCTACAAAAAAAAATGAAATTTTTACATGATTAAACAATTTCGATGAAACACCAGGAAGAGTAGATGAAAACATAGGAAAATAGTCGATCTTCAAGAATAATTCAAGAGGTATTAATCGAATCAATAAAATACAAATCAGTCAATCAAAACAACGAAAACTAGACATTCCTAAAGTAAAGAACCGAATATTTGAGAGCCGACGTTTTTCTGAACATTTTTGAACAATATTATTAAATTTTTTTCAAAATCTAAACATTGGTTGAATGAGTACCGTAGTGTCTATTACAAATAATACTAATAATAGTTAGAAGTTAATCTCACTCTAAAATGATAAAAATATTAATTGAACAAGAGTTTGAAATGTAAGTTAACTCATCTTAATAACTTGGTTGTATAGGGATAAACAATTTTATAAACTTACTGAAATAACTTGGACCAAACGAATCACCTTTACAGCTAAATACTGACCGAATTTCTAGCCTACACTGGTATGATTTTGTATTATATAACAACGTTACGTTCAATATATAAAACTTGTTAATGAAATTGGGCTTTCTGACATTGAATATATCATATCGAAGCAGTTATATAATAGCAAGATCCACTTTAAACTGTCAAAATTCTTTATAAATAATAACAACTAATCTCATTTAATCTAATGCTGACAGAAGAGTTAATATCACTGTAGTAATTAACTAAAGGGTATCAGATATCAAAGTTCAACTAGTTAAAAATTTGTCGAAAATTGATCAACTTTTATCAACCATGCCGATTCGATACGGGGGATTAAAAGAGAAATTATTTAGATAAATAATGATACTGAACGTAATAAAATATTTCATTGAGTAAATTTCATGGTTTTATTGTTATTTTCGACGAAAGACATGTTGAAAATATTTGAATTCTTGTTTATACATACAACTAACCTATAAATCACTTGTTGATTTTAGAAAAAAAAACTGGTTGAACTTGAAAGTTGTTTTTTCAAATAGAAGAAATGAGCATGGCAGGTACAAAATATATGTTTAACACATATTATATATACTTACATACTATAAATAACATGAAAATAGATAAAAAATAACACTACTGTAAATAAACTACCGTTAAAAAACAAAATAAGCAAGGCCTGACTGATAGTTTTTAAAAGTTCTCACAGCCTTCTGCATTTCAATTTCATAGTCAGCCCGCGAAATTTTAAAATAAGTATTACTGGAAACTATAATATTATTCAAACTTGAAATTAGTTTTCATTTTATTTGGTTACACATTTATTTGAAATTACTATAATTTTCAACTCTTAAATTTATGGAGTCAAAGCTACAAATAACTGATTAATCTATTGAAATGAAAAATTGGAGGACATAAAATTTTACTATCAATAATTATTATTCTTTTATTCAAATTCGCTTTCTCCCCACTTGAACCCTCATTCAACCAATGTTAAATTTAATAGCCGAAGGTGCTACTGGACCTTAAAATAGGACTGAATTCCATTTTTTCTATGATGTATCATGAATAATGTTTGCAATTATTTTCAATTGATGTTATCACCACCAAATATAACAACTAATACACTGTACTCCATTTATTATCACTAATCATTAGTCATTGCGTTGCTAATTCTTCAAAAAGCATTAAGAAAAGATAACTAATTATCAATAGAGACCTACTAATATAGAATTAAGAACCTTGAACTATTGAATATCAATGACCAATATGCACCGTCGCACTATTAGTAATTGTTTTCATAAATTAGTGTATAGTTGAAGAGCACTTTTTAATCAATAATATTATTCATCATTACATTTTTATGCAAAACTACTGTCGTAATATTTTGCAATAATAGTTACAGCCTAATTCAAGAGCACGCTGAATTTATTAATAAAACAAGTTCTATAAATTGAGTCTCCATTTTGATGATGATTCCCCATCTATGGTCTATGGCCTAGACTTGTGCATTACTATAGTAAGATTTACTTTGAACTGTGAACATGCGCTTGAATGGGAAGCATATTAATAGTAGTATACATTTCAAAACGATCCGTTTTGGGCTTGAGCCTGTTGTGTATTCTCATATAAGTGTATTAATTGTAAATGACTAAATAAATTATAAATTAACTAATTAATGATTTCATAAGTAAAGAATTATAATACTGCCAACAATTTAGTATAATTATCTTTATCGAACGCTGACATATTATTATACACAAGGACTATATAAGGAAATATATTTTCAAATGATTCAATGATGTAGTATCATGATTGAGAACAAATATTTTGTTAGTTGATTATATCTCTACATTTTGTTGTGGTACGATCTGGGAACAGTGCGAAGGTGGTAGAGGATAGCGCTATCTGCTTTGTAGAATGATAGACAAGGATAGCAACACCAATGATGATCAAATACTGCCATTATAACGTGGACCTCACTATAGAACAAGAACAACCACAACATGATACAGTACCATCTCAATAAGATACAGTATCAACACACATGAATCAACATGATACAGTATCATCTCAACTTGATACACAACACTATGATTTGATACATTCGCTATCTGCTTTGTGGAATGATAGACAAAGATAGAAATAACACCAATGTTAATCAAATACTGCCATTATAACGTGGACCTCACTATAGAACAAGAACAACCACAACATGATACAGTACCATCTCAATAAGATACAGTATCAACACACATGAATCAACATGATACAGTATCAACACACATGAATCAACATGATACAGTATCATCTCAACTTGATACACAACACTATGATTTGATACATTTGCTTTCTGCTTTGTGGAATGATAGACAAGTATAGCAACACCAATGTTAATCAAATACTGCCATTAAAAACCGTGGACCTGACTATAGAAGTGTGATTTCAGATGAGAATATCTATATCCAACGCTGACGAATACACTCAATTGTATTGTGAGTATATATGTATATATTATTTTAGCTGGCCGATTACAAATGAGAATTGGCTGAGCGCCAAATTCTAGTCTTCGCTTGCAACTTAAGAAGTCGAGTCCGTGAATTTTAAATCTTTCAGTCAGTACGCCACATCTCTTACAGTTAGATGCAAGTTAATTTGCTAACTTGAAAAACTTCAGTCAAGTTTAACACTCAGTTCACGAAAGTTCTATTTTTTCACACTGGAATAAATAACTCCAAAACGTTCAATTTCTGCAGTTCACGGAAGTTCAATTTCGAGTAGGTCAATTTTCTGACACTGAAATAATTCAACTCTAAAACGTTCCATTTCTACATTTCAACTTTTTTTTCTTGGTGACACTTTAAATTCAAATATTGTCAGGCTACAGTGAAATTCATTTTGTAAATGTCAGTACTGGATGACTGTGTGAACTTAGATGTTATCTATGAGAAACTATGACAGTTATTATGACAATTTAATAGTGCAATAATAATATTTATAGTGAAAAAAGTCTCGGGTTTCTCTGCTCAGTTTTTTACAACTATTATCCAAAAATTTAGTTTTTGTTTAGTTTTCGACTTTGAGATGACTTGGAGAGTGAAATTCTGCTAAATAGTGCAATAATAATATTTATAGTGAAAAAAGATTCGGATTTCTCTGCTCAGTTTTTTACAACTACTTTCCAAAACTTTAGTTTCTATTTAGTTTTCGACTTTGAGATGACTTGGAGAGTGAAATTCTGCTTTTTATAGGGTATCGGGTTTCAATCTGCTTTAGGTCTATCAGTATTTTACAACTTTTTCCCAAAAATTTAGTTTTTGACTTTGGTAACAGAGAGTGAAAATCTGTTTTTTTAGGTTTTCGGGTTCACTGCTCTATCAGTTTTTTTTACAAAACTAGTTTCCAAAAATATTTTTGTGTAGTAGTTCTTGACTCTGGTGACTTCAGAGACTTCAATTCTGCTTTTTCTAAATTTCTTCCCAAACTGTATTATTAACGTTTGTCCCAATATTTGATAAAATTTATAAAAAAATCCACTTGAAATATATTAAAAAGTGTGTGAAACGTTGAGGTGTCTATCAAGAAGTTTTATATTATTCTACCAAAATCTGTGGTCCATTTTCAACTTGGATTCATTTTCATTTGAACATTTATCTCTTTTTTCTTAGTTCTGATCATTGTTTATAACAATCAGCACACGTCGAAATATCATGCATTCTCCTAAAGACAGTAAGTTGATATTATTCTATATTTTATTTAATCTCTTATAATAGATAAGTATGAAATTAAAATATGATAAATGAAAAAACTGGCTTATACACGTAGGGGATAGGAGATTCACGAATGACGCATCATCTCGTCTCAACTACTCAACTCATTAACTTGTAATTTTGCTTATAGATTCTCAATCTACCGAGGATGGTTATAGGCCTATTTTAGATCCTTCAAGATTCTAGTAGTAGGTCCAGTTTTCAGTTTGTCAAGTTTTTAATTATATTCTTGCGGAAATTAATTAAAAAAAATTCTTAGAAGGCAACTTTACTACATTATTTTAGCAGTAAATTCATAAATATACTAGAAAGTGAATTTCCACTTAATAATTTCCGAAATAATAAACACAGAAAAAGAGCCATAGAGGCATGGCTAAACTTGAATTATTTCCAATCGTTGACTTTTATACAATAATCAACTTCATATTATAAATTATATTTTCGAACACTTGATACGCTAGATTCAAGTTTATATATTACATCCCTGATTAAGCTGATTTACGACTCACACTGGCGCACAAGGAATCTTCCTTTTGCCGGTGTTTTTGCCTCACCTACTGTACTTATGCATGTGATCATAAATTGAATCTTCATTTTAAAACTATTGTTTGTAGTGTAAAGGATATCATTTCGTTATTATATCTAATTAAATAAATGTATGTATCTTGGTTTAAGTGCAGTAGCATATACTTATATTTATTTTTTGTAAAGCTTTTTTGTATTTTGTTTTTGGCAAATAAAATTCATTCATTCATTCATTAGCAAGTATGTCGTCTTATGATGGTAATAGGCCTTAAGATGATTAGAGGATGGTTATAGGCTTCTTTTAAATCCTTCAAAATTCCAGTAGGTCAAGTTTGAAGGTCTATTTTCAGTTCTTCAAGTTTTCAGTTTGTCAAGTTTCAAATTCGACCCTTGTGGAGCACGTTTATATAGAAACAATGAATGAAAACTAGTTTATAAATTGAGAATACAATTTGGATTGAAGCCAGCAGCAAATTCACGCAATTAAAAATGCCAAACGGCTCCTCTCATTGAGAAATATATCACTGTTAATTTGACAGTACATTCAAGAAATTTCTATAGTGAGGTCCACGTTATAATGGCAGTATTTGATTAATATTGGTGTTGCTATCCTTGTCTATCATTCCAACAAAGCAGATAGCGAATGTATCAAATCATAGTGTTGTGTATCAAGGTGAGATGATACTGTATCATATTGTGTTGATACTGTTTCATGTTTTGGTTTTTCTTGTTCTATAGTGAGGTCTACGTTATAATGGCAGTATTTGATTAACATTGGTGTTGCTATCCTTGTCTATCATTCGACAAAGCAGATAGCGCTATCCTCTACCACCTCTGCACTGTTCCCACATCGTACCACAACAAAATGTGGAGATATAATTAATTAACAAAATATTCATTCTCAATCATGGAACTTTGTCTATCATTCCACAAAACAGATCTCTATCCTTTTCCACCTCTAAATGTTAATCTCGAAAAAAATATGTGGACCTCACTATAGAACAAGAACAACCACAACATGATACAGTATCACGTCAACTTGATACACAACACTATGATTTGATACATTCGCTATCTGCTTTGTGGAATGATGGACAAGGATAGCAACACCAATGTTAATCAAATACGTTGACCTCACTATAGAACAAGAACAACCACAACATGATACAGTATCAACACAATATGATACAGTGTCATGTCAACTTGATACACAACACAATGATTTGATACATTCGCTATCTGCTTTGTGGAAAGATAGACAAGGATAGCAACAAATATGAGAATTTATTGCTACCGTACTGTATATATAATGAAAAAATAAATATATTTTCTTGACTAATAAAATATAATATTGATCACAAACAAGATACAACAATACAAATTGGGATGACTTAAATA
The DNA here is from genome assembly GCF_014356525.2 of Nilaparvata lugens. NCBI lineage: Eukaryota > Metazoa > Arthropoda > Insecta > Hemiptera > Delphacidae > Nilaparvata > Nilaparvata lugens. Next base: position 20,690,051 of record NC_052517.1, on the reverse strand, counting down.
TAGTGCTTATCCTTAATCCTTAATCCTTATTATCCTTATGCTTATCCTTCATCTATGTATCAGATCAGATATAGGGGGATGACTTGAACCACAGCTATCTACTATAGAAGGTAGTGGAAACAGAGAATCGACAACTCTGTAGTTCTATCATTTCCACTGACTATATAACCTGGATCTCATTATATAATAGTGACGGTAATTGACTTCTGCGAATATAGACCTGAACGTTTCTGAATTGTCCGAATTCTGCTAATGGCAATTATTTCAAAAATTGGAATGATTTAAAATTTCCCACAAAACAAAAAGAGAAAGCTTGAAAAAAGTAAACAGGATTCATAAAAATAGATTTGTCATTATATTGTTTGTACGACTTTATAATATTAGTTTGAAAATCGAATTCACAGCTAATTAGGATAGGCTACAATATATTTATTTACAATGAGAGTCTAGAGCTATGTCAGTGGAATAATGATAAGATGACATAGTTGCCAATTTCCGCAAAGATTTAATTGAAAATTAGACAAACTGAAAACTGGACCTAGTAAAATCTTGAAGGATCTAAAATAGGTCTATAACCATCCTCGGTAAATTAAGAATCTATATGCGAAATTTCAAGTTAATCAGTTGAATAGTTGAGACGTGATGATGCGTCATGGATTGATTGATTGATTGAGTACTTTATTTATGTAGATTACAATATACTGGCTTATACATTTATATACAATAGCTTACAATACAGCAAAATTATAGATGCATTTACATAATATAGACTAAGAAAATAATTATTGAACTGTATATGATATGAAAAAGTAATTTGTAATATAATAACTATAGATATTATATTGTTATGCATCTACATAAATTGGCGGAGCTTTGGACATATCAATGTCCATTCTTCGGAAAGAATATTAAAAATATCCTCCCCATTAACTCTCTACCAAATCACAGCTATCTACTATATAGAAGGCGGTGGTAAAAGAGAATCGGCAACTCTGTAGTTCTATCATTTTAAATGGTCTATAACCATCCTCGGTAAATTAAGAATCTATATGCAAAATGTGAAGTTAATGAGTTGAGTAGTTGAGACGTGATGATGCGTCATTCGTGAATTTCCTATCCCCTACCTGTATAAGCCATTTCTTTCCTCTATTATATTATAGATTTATTATCATACACTGAGGATTATCTAATCTCGAGAAATAGCAACAGGTTATTTAAGATCAAGTTCAAGTAGTAACGAAGTCCAGGGGTCGGAGTTCAGCACATGTGTACAACTGGTTTTAAGCACGCAGTTTGGGACTTAGCTTGCATATATTTATACTGAACCATGCCGATACCAACTATATTTAAACTTAAACTTAGTATACATATATATTTCAGTGTAAATAATATACGCTGAACTTCTGCCTACGCACCTGCAAAATCAAATAAATTCTACTTTAAAAGAATTTTAAGCCAAGTTTTATTTATTAGCGTTAAGAACTTGAGAGCAATAGATCATGATGATCCTCTCTGTAATGTAAGACTGCCTTTTAATTTTTAAAGAATATTTCCTCCTACTTCTTCTTCTTCTTCTTCTTCTTCTTCTTCTTCTTCCTCTTCTTCTTCTTCTTCGCCTTCTTCTCTGCCTTTAATTTCTAAAAGACTGCCTTTTAATTTTTACGGAATACTTCCTTCTTCTTCTTTTTCTCGCTTCTTCTTCTTCTTCATCTTCTCCTCCTCCTCCTCCACCACCTCCTTCTCCTCCTCCTCCTCATCCTCCTCCTCCACCTCCTCCTCATCATCCTACTGTCTTCTCCTTCTTTTTCTCATTCTTCCCTCTCCTCCTTCTTCTTCTTCTTCTACTTTCTCTTCCTCCTCCTCTTTCTTCCTCTTCCTCTTCCACTTCCTCCACTTCTCCTCCTTCTCCATCATCTTCTTCCTCTTGTCCTTCTTCGTCTTCTTCCTCTTATTCTTCTTCCCCTTCTTCCTCTTGCTTCTTCATTCTCATCCTATTTGTCTTTCACCTTCCCCGCTTCCACCACTTTTTCTTCCTCCTCCTCCTCCTCGCCTTCTTCTTCATCTTCTCTATCTTCTTTTCCTTCTTCTTCGACATCCTTTTCCCGTTTTCTTCTCGTCCTTCTCCCGTTTTCTTCTTCTTCTTCTTCTTCTTCTCCATCTCTCGTTTTCTTCTTCTACTCCATCACCCGATTTTTTCTTCTCCTTCTCATTCTCCCCTCTCATTCTTCTCCTCCTTCTTCTTCTTCGTTCTCATCCAATTTCTCTTCCACCTTCCCCGCCTTTCCAGCACAATTTCCTCCTCCTCCTCCTCCTCCTCCTCCTCCTCCTCCTCCTCCTCCTCCTCCTCCTCCTCCTCCTCCTCCTCCTCCTCCTCATCATCATTATCATCATCATCATAATAATCATCCTTCTCCACCCCTCATCCTGCTCTTCTCCTTCATTACCCTTCTCTTCCTCTTCCTCCTCATTCTCTTATATCTTCAGTAATTTGTAGCCAATGATATTCCCCTTCTATAAATAATATATCCTGCAATAAGTCAATCAAAAGATCGCGAATTTCCTTGTAGAAACAATAAACTACTATCTCGTATCTCATGTTTAATTCTCATATACCTATCAAGTTTCAGCTTATTCTTAGAAGAAAAAAATCCCACTTCTCTATCAGATAAGAATAAATTTGCGGACAGATCTCATTCACCAAAAATATTTACTGTCGGACAAAACACAACAATTTATTCTGTTTGTGTTTACTACACAAGAATAATTTACTGTATCACAGAGCTCTGATGAAAAACATTGTATAAATTAGTGTTGTCGGCTTTTATGAGAAGAATAAAAAATTGTATAAATCAGTGTCTTCGGCTTCTATAAGAAGAATCAATCGGACATCTTGTAACAAAAACAGAAATTCCATTGTGAAGAAGACAACATCTTCAACTGAAGATGCCTTAATGATAATTATATTCAAAAACGTGATGTGGGAGAGAATTAGATGAGAGTTTTTCCTTCATGTATGTTACAATATATACTGGCTTTCTGGCTTGGAGACTTTTATAAGGTACATTTAAATTAGATTTCAGTAGGTATTGATAATTATTCAATGACTTTCACAAAGTATGAGAAATTGTTTATCAGAATGAAGATTTAATATTCATTTTATTCGTTTACGATACAAAAATGAAACTTGAATTCAGTATGAATTGGGATAATATATAATATTGTAATGTAACATAACTACTTTCTGCTTCATCCATTGATATCGGGGACCGAGCTTCGCTCTGGAGTACAAAAGCATAAACAATTTATTACGAAAGAGAAATTATAATAACATTCATACAGAAATGTTCTATATAATCATAGTAAATTAAGATTACTTCCCAGAAGAATGCAAAAATTCCCCTCACAAAGGCCCAGCTGCACAAAAGCCGGTTCAATTTTAATCCTGATTAAGTTGACGTGAACCAAATCAGAGAAGACCGTTTCAAAAAGATGGATCTACTGGAATCAATCAGGATTGAAAATAACCCGGCTTTTTTGCAACCGGCACTAAGTACCAGATTGAATGATTACAAAAGTTCAACAGCTGAGTCATAATTTTGACACAGTCCCACACACACATGAACTCGCTCACTCACTTCCATCACCGACAGACGAAGAAATAATTATTATCAGCTGTTTTTCCAAGGATGAATAATAATTATCCTTTTAATGTCCTTCAGCGAGTTTTCCCAGGGATGAGACCTAGTGCAATCGAATCTTTATATTATACACCTACTATGTTCTGAATTCCGTGAGAATCGTTAGAGCCGTTTTCGAGATCCGGTGAAATACAAACATCCAAACATGATAAACATAAAAACAGAAGTTACTCGTTTAATAGTATAGGATTAGCCTACCCACAATTGTGGGATCGATGGCGTCAAAAAATCAAAACACGTTCAAAACACAATCATAAAACAAACTGTAACAGCTCAGATGGCAGTGATCCAGTGCTCGCTCTCTCAGTAAAAATTCAAATTATCACCCATAAATTCATTAATACTGTAATAATATGCTTCATGAATCGGTGTTGATTCAACTAAACACCGCTTCTTCTTCTTCTTCGTCATCTTCTTCTTTTTTCGCCTTTTTTCGTCTTCTTCTACTTGTTCTTCTCTCCGTTTCTCAAAAACTGGTTATAAAAGTCATTGTTATTTCCTAAGCAAAACATAGGTACTCTACACAGGTACCGTGTACAGTACGTTACTAAAATAGTTTGGTGTTTGCTGCATAAGGACTCACGCAATTTGTTTTGCATTCAAATTATGAAATTATTCAAAATTATTCCAAGTTCTACAGGCATGCCGTATTATATACCATACGTCTGTGTTCAGCTTATTTGAACTTGAGAGCGACTTAGACTTGAACTTGAAATGATACTTGAAAGGATAAACGATTATTTGTACAGAATTTTGTGAATTGAAGAACTACAAGATTATTTCGAACTATGTGTTATCTAAATTTGGGAGAGGAATAGCACAAGGTTACCTTATTTTTCCTCTCCCTATCATTTTGATAATGTACTTAATGTATAAATGAATAAAAGAAATAATCTACAGTTTAATCAAACCTTTTATTTGCATTTAACGTGCAAGCTCTATGAAAAAATAATCTTAAATCAGAATTCTAAACTAAATTAATATTCATTCCTGTAATAAATCAATAAAATATTAATTTTTAATCAAAGTAAAACTAGACACTCCAAAAGTTGAATTTGAATTTAACCGCTGTTTCTTTGCCTACTAGATCATATCGCCACTATAAAATCCATGCGTCTATTATCAAGTCATCATGTCGACCCAAATTTTGAGGTTATCTTTTTGTTGAGCAATAGACTTCCCACTTATTAAATTAAGTCAATTAAATTAAACTAAGTCATTGTTTCCAAGTTACCTCGATTGTTACCAGGCAATAACTGTTATTCAAAAATGAAGTTAGATCAATAACTCACTGCCTTTAAAGCCCACCTAATTATAAATTATCAGTATTAAACCAAAGTTAGCGCTAGTATCTTGAAACGTTTCGAGGTTTGAAAACTTTCGGAATGGAAGGTAAGCCATCCTATAAAGAGTCTATTACATGCATTTTTTAAATTATTTTTACGTTTATATTGTGATAGGAATATTTATGAAATAAATTCGGTTAACATGTAGTCAAAATATCTAAGCTTCTTCTAAAAACTTCGTTACAAAATTCAGTTATTATTCTAATAACTTATTCAAAAACTTGAATACTTGAAATCGTTGCCAAGGACTGGGGTCTACAGATAGGCAGTGTAAAAAAACACATAAATTTAGATAATTTCTGTCACAAAATTAGAAAGTAGCCTATTGATTGAAAGTTGGTGCCTTTCTAGATCCTATATTACTGTAATTTAAATAGGGTTATTATCTGCTTTCTCAACTTTGATTAGATATTCTACTAAATATAAGAAAATTATAGAGGTCGCTGTCAAAAATTCAAGTTTGACACAATTTGAAACAATCCTACATCAAAATTCACTTCAAATAACCTCAAAAATAACCAGCATTCCTTGTAAACAACATCCTCTTCGAGCAATGCTCACAGACTGTAATGAATTTTACTAAACATTTTGTTATCTATATTATAATGAAGGAAAGAACTGGTCTATAAACATACGGGATAGGAAAATTATGTCTGACGCATCATCACATCTCAACTACTCAACTGATTAACTTGACATTTTGAATATAGATTCTCATTTAACCGGGGATGGTTATAGGTCTATTATCAATTCTTCAAGATTTCATTACGTCAAGTTTCAAAATATACCCCTGCGGAGCACGGGTTACCTAACATAAATTTTATACATGTAAATATTTTTCAAATTGAGAAGATACGGTAACGTTCAAAACCTTAAACAAAGACGTAATTATTACTATCGTATTCAATAAAACTTTTAAGTGAAAAAACACTCACATTCTTTGATGTGATTGATTGAGTACTTTATTTATGTAGATTACAATATATACTGGCTCATACACTTATATACAATAGCTTACAATACAGCAAAATTATAGATGAATTTACATAATATAGACTAAGAAAATAATTATTGAACTGTATATGATATGAAAAAGCAATTTGTAATATAATAACTATAGATAATAATCATATTGTTACGCATCTACATAAATTGGCGGAGCTTTGGACATATCAATGTCCATTCTTCGGAAAGAATATTAAAAATATCCTCCCCACTAACTCTCTACCAAAGATGTGACAAAGAATGTGAGTGTTTCTTCACTTGAAAGTTTTATTAAATACGATAGTAGTAATAATATTGAAAACAAGATGGATAAACAACAACGAATTTCTGCTAAAAAACCTAATCTTACAACAACTAATCTAGCAAACAAATTTAACAACAAATTTAATCTAGCTAACTAATCTTACAACAACCATTTGTATAACTTATATCAATTCATTTTCTAAATATTTATAAAAATTTGAAAATTATCCTAAATCTACCTGAAAACAGCAGTCTGTTATCCTTTAAACTGTGTTATAAAATACTTGTAAACCCTCACAAAGCCGACGACTTAGTGTCACAAATATGCTGATATTGTTGAAGAATTTAATATTACTCCAACCTCTGACCCAAACTTATCACAAATATCCGATAGTTTATCGTCATACTGTAGTGAAATTCACGTCATATTGTCAGCTTTTCTCCTACTAAAATAACATCGACAAATAATGACACCACTAGAGTAATTAATTAATTTCGGTAAATTTGTTTTTCTTATACGTCTGTGTCCAACCAACGTAGGCCTTTAATTATTGACAAATCTTATCTCATACAACTTAATACGTTGGGGCCGTGAAATTTTGTTTGAAGATAAATCTAAATTTATCTCGGTAATGTTGTTGAAAGCAAAAAATCAGTTATCAGTAACAGCTTTACTTAATGGGAGAGAGATAGAGAGACAGCGACAGAAAGAGAGAGAGAGGGTGAGTGAGAGAGAGAGAGAGAGAGAGAGAGAGAGAGAGAGAGAGAGAGAGAGAGAGAGAGAGAGAGAGAGAGCGAGTGAGAGACAAAGTTGTACAACTTTATTATTTTGATATTAACTTCAAGCTATTTTCTATAGAGGTAGTGTGTGGAAGAGAGAGAGAGAGAGAGAGAGAGTTTGTGTGTTTGTGAGAGAGAGAGAGAGGGAGTGAGATTGATTGATTGAGTACTTTATTTATGTAGATTACAATATATACTGGCTTATACACTTATATAAAATAGCTTACAATACAGCAAAATTATAGATGAATTTACATAATGTACACTAAGAAAATAATTATTGAATTGTATAAGATATGAAAATGCAATTTGGAATAACTATAGATAATATTGTTATGCATGTACATAAATTGGCGGAGCTTTGGACATATCAAAGTTCATTCTTCGGAAAGAATATACAAAATATCCTTCCCATTAACTCTCTACCACCGAGAGAGAGAGAGATTGATTGATTGATTATATATATGCCTTTATTAGGGCGGAATTAGGACTCCTGGTCCTCTCTGCCACAGAGAGAGAGAGAGATTGATTGATTGATTATATATATGCCTTTATTAGGGCGGAATTAGGACTCCTGGTCCTCTCTGCCACAGAGAGAGAGAGAGATTGATTGATTGATTATATATATATGCCTTTATTAGGGCGGAATTAGGACTCCTGGTCCTCTCTGCCACAGAGAGAGAGAGAGATTGATTGATTGATTATTATATGCCTTTATTAGGGCGGATTAGGACTCCTGGTCCTCTCTACCACGAGAGAGAGAGAGAGATTGATTGATTGATTATATATATGCCTTTATTAGGGCGGAATTAGGACTCCTGGTCCTCTCTGCCACAGAGAGAGAGAGAGATTGATTGATTGATTATATATATGCCTTTATTAGGGCGGAATTAGGACTCCTGGTCCTCTCTACCACCGAGAGAGAGAGAGAGATGATTGATTGATTGATTATATGCCTTTATTAGGGCGGAATTAGGACTCCTGGTCCTCTCTACCACCGAGAGAGAGAGAGATTGATTGATTGATTGATTATATGCCTTTATTAGGGCGGAATTAGGACTCCTGGTCCTCTCTGCCACAGAGAGAGAGAGAGAGATTGATTGATTGATTATATATATGCCTTTATTAGGGCGGAATTAGGACTCCTGGTCCTCTCTACCACCGAGAGAGAGAGAGATTGATTGATTGATTATATATATGCCTTTATTAGGGCGGAATTAGGACTCCTGGTCCTCTCTACCACCGAGAGAGAGAGAGATTGATTGATTGATTATATATATGCCTTTATTAGGGCGGAATTAGGACTCCTGGTCCTCTCTACCACCGAGAGAGAGAGATTGATTGATTGATTATATATATGCCTTTATTAGGGCGGAATTAGGACTCCTGGTCCTCTCTACCACCGAGAGAGAGAGAGATTGATTGATTGATTGATTATATGCCTTTATTAGGGCGGAATTAGGACTCCTGGTCCTCTCTACCACCGAGAGAGAGAGATTGATTGATTGATTATATATATGCCTTTATTAGGGCGGAATTAGGACTCCTGGTCCTCTCTACCACCGAGAGAGAGAGAGATTGATTGATTGATTGATTATATGCCTTTATTAGGGCGGAATTAGGACTCCTGGTCCTCTCTACCACCGAGAGAGAGAGAGATTGATTGATTGATTGATTATATGCCTTTATTAGGGCGGAATTAGGACTCCTGGTCCTCTCTACCACCGAGAGAGAGAGAGAGATTGATTGATTGATTATATATGCCTTTATTAGGGCGGAATTAGGACTCCTGGTCCTCTCTACCACCGAGAGAGAGAGAGATTGATTGATTGATTATATATATGCCTTTATTAGGGCGGAATTAGGACTCCTGGTCCTCTCTGCCACAGAGAGAGAGAGATTGATTGATTGATTATATATATGCCTTTATTAGGGCGGAATTAGGACTCCTGGTCCTCTCTACCACCGAGAGAGAGAGAGATTGATTGATTGATTATATATATGCCTTTATTAGGGCGGAATTAGGACTCCTGGTCCTCTCTACCACCGAGAGAGAGAGAGATTGATTGATTGATTATATATATGCCTTTATTAGGGCGGAATTAGGACTCCTGGTCCTCTCTGCCACACAACCCTTTACAAAAGAAGAAAAATTTACATAAGAACAGAAAAAAAATAGATTACATAAGATTAATATATAAGTAAATAAAACTATTAATCAAAATACAATAACATATAATAAAATAGAATTTTAAACTTTATTTACTTATATAATTGGAAACAATATTTCAAATTCCACTAGATAAATCTATAGGAAAACCTATCAGAAATGAAGATCTAATCAAGTTGCCATTCACTCACACATGCACACAAAACAACCCTAAAAATAAAGATCTTGTAGAGAGAGAGAGAGAGAGAGTGAGAGAGTTGTACAACTTTATTCTTGTGATATTAACTTCAAGTTGTCGAAATTTTCTATAGAGATAGTGTGTGTGTGAGAGAGAGATTGATTGAGTACTTTATATGTAGATTACAATATAAACTGGCTTATACACTTATATAAAATAGCTCACAATATAGCAAAATTATAGATGAATTTACAAAATGTAGACTAAGAAAATAATTATTGAACTGTATAAGATATGAAAAAGCAATTTGTAATAACTATAGATAATATTGTAATGCATGTACATAAATTGGCGGAGCTTTGGACATATCAATGTCCATTCTTCGGAAACAATATTCAAAATATCCTTCCCATTAACTCTCTACCACCGAGAGAGAGAGAGAGAGTTGTACAACTTTATTCTTGTGATATTAACTTCAAGCTGTCAAAATTTTCTATGGAGATAGTTACAGTGTGGAAGAGAGTGTGTGTGTATGAGAGGAGGAGAGAGAGAGAGAGTGAGTGAGAGACAGAGAAAGTACAACTTTATAGTTGTAATATTAGGCTAACTTTAAGCTGTCAGCTTTGTTCGTAGTGAATTACATCACAGATTCCTATGCAACAAATGCAGACAGTTTGCAGTGGATTTCAAAATATAAATTTACATTACATTCAACACTACGTAAAATAAGTAGGTAGCTTAGTTGTTTGTTGGCTCTTTGAAAACTACGTCACTAACTAGACCTACTATAAATTTGATAGTTTGGTATCTCCAAAAGTAAATAATAGTAATATTGTTATTGTTTAATATAGTTTTAGCCTTCCAAGCTCCATATAACGTCATAAGTAATGTCAAAGTTATAGCATAGATAAACATAGCATGAGTAGATATCCCATGGTATAGGGCGTTTATGTCGCAACTTTTACTGTTATCTCAAGCCGATAGTCCACGTAGTTCTTTCCTGTGAAGCTGTGTGACGCTGGTAGTCTCTCATACTCTCATAATCATTAATTCAATCAAACATCCATCGATCTCGTCAAGCTGAAGGACTGGTTTGACAACAATGTCCTGTCAATTAATATTAAAAAAACTAAGTGCCTCCCAGTTTTCCAACGTAACAGCCCAGGACTAATTGAGCTCAGGTTGCATTCATATGGCAATCCATTGTCTGCTGTCTGTGGCTGTCCACCTATTGAACAAGTTAAACAGTATAGGTATCTGGGTGTTGTATTCGATCATAAGCTGAGCTGGGGGGCTCATGTGTAGGCTGAACTAAGCATTTGGTCAGCTAGGGCGGAATTAGGACTCCTGGTCCTCTCTACCACCGAGAGAGAGAGAGATTGATTGATTGATTGATTTTATGCCTTTATTAGGGCGGAATTAGGACTCCTGGTCCTCTCTACCACCGAGAGAGAGAGAGATTGATTGATTGATTATATATATGCCTTTATTAGGGCGGAATTAGGACTCCTGGTCCTCTCTGCCACAGAGAGAGAGAGAGAGATTGATTGATTGATTGATTATATGCCTTTATTAGGGCGGAATTAGGACTCCTGGTCCTCTCTACCACCGAGAGAGAGAGAGATTGATTGATTGATTGATTATATGCCTTTATTAGGGCGGAATTAGGACTCCTGGTCCTCTCTACCACCGAGAGAGAGAGAGAGATGATTGATTGATTGATTTTATGCCTTTATTAGGGCGGAATTAGGACTCCTGTCCTCTCTACCACCGAGAGAGAGAGAGATTGATTGATTGATTATATATGCCTTTATTAGGGCGGAATTAGGACTCCTGGTCTCTCTGCCACACAACCTTTACAAAAGAAGAAAAATTTACATAAGAACAGAAAAAAATAGATTACATAAGATTATATATAAGTAAATAAAACTATTAATCAAAATACAATACCATATAATAAAATAGAATTTTAAACTTTATTTACTTATATAATTGGAAACAATATTTCAAATTCCACTAGATAAATCTATAGGAAAACCTATCAGAAATGAAGATCTAATCAAGTTGCCATTCACTCACACATGCACACAAAACAACCCTAAAAATAAAGATCTTGTAGAGAGAGAGAGAGAGAGAGTGAGAGAGTTGTACAACTTTATTCTTGTGATATTAACTTCAAGTTGTCGAAATTTTCTATAGAGATAGTGTGTGTGTGAGAGAGAGATTGATTGAGTACTTTATATGTAGATTACAATATAAACTGGCTTATACACTTATATAAAATAGCTCACAATATAGCAAAATTATAGATGAATTTACAAAATGTAGACTAAGAAAATAATTATTGAACTGTATAAGATATGAAAAGCAATTTGTAATAACTATAGATAATATTGTAATGCATGTACATAAATTGGCGGAGCTTTGGACATATCAATGTCCATTCTTCGGAAACAATATTCAAAATATCCTTCCCATTAACTCTCTACCACCGAGAGAGAGAGAGAGAGTTGTACAACTTTATTCTTGTGATATTAACTTCAAGCTGTCAAAATTTTCTATGGAGATAGTTACAGTGTGGAAGAGAGTGTGTGTGTATGAGAGGAGGAGAGAGAGAGAGAGTGAGTGAGAGACAGAGAAAGTACAACTTTATAGTTGTAATATTAGGCTAACTTTAAGCTGTCAGCTTTGTTCGTAGTGAATTACATCACAGATTCCTATGCAACAAATGCAGACAGTTTGCAGTGGATTTCAAAATATAAATTTACATTACATTCAACACTACGTAAAATAAGTAGGTAGCTTAGTTGTTTGTTGGCTCTTTGAAAACTACGTCACTAACTAGACCTACTATAAATTTGATAGTTTGGTATCTCCAAAAGTAAATAATAGTAATATTGTTATTGTTTAATATAGTTTTAGCCTTCCAAGCTCCATATAACGTCATAAGTATGTCAAAGTTATAGCATAGATAAACATAGCATGAGTAGATATCCCATGGTATAGGGCGTTTATGTCGCAACTTTTACTGTTATCTCAAGCCGATAGTCCACGTAGTTCTTTCCTGTGAAGCTGTGTGACGCTGGTAGTCTCTCATACTCTCATAATCATTAATTCAATTAAGCATCCATCGATCTCGTCAAGCAGAAGGACTGGTTTGACAACAATGTCCTGTCAATTAATATTACAAAAATTAAGTGCCTCCCAGTTTTCCAACGTAACAGCCCAGGACTAATTGAGCTCAGGTTGCATTCATATGGCAATCCATTGTCTGCTGTCTGTGGCTGTCCACCTATTGAACAAGTTAAACAGTATAGGTATCTGCGTGTTGTATTCGATCATAAGCTGAGCTGGGGGGCTCATGTGTAGTGCTGAACTAAGCATTTGGTCAGCTAGGGCGAGTCCTGGGTGCCGGTCACTGTAGGAACGTTTATCATGCTTATGTTTAGTCCCTGCTCGAATATGGCATCTTGGCGTGGGGGGGGGGGTGCCTCATCTAATGTACTGCAGCCCCTTGCAGTTTCACAAAAGATCACTCATTAAAACGCTTCTTTTGAAAAATAACAGATACCCTACTGATTTGTTGTTCCTCGAACTTCCAGTTTTGAATATTAAACAGCTCTTCATTAAAAACCTTTTAATTTTTATTAAAAAAAACAATTCCCTATTCACAGAAATTCAGCATAATTATCCTTGTCGGGAAAATTGGTTTCCAATTGGTCTACCAAACCTTTAAATCCGGCATCTCTTAAATTCCTATTTTTATATTCACTCAAACCCGAGTTCCACAGTACAGGATAGTTTTCATACACCTCCAGGAATTCAATAATTTGATCACTTGTCCACTTAGCACTTTTTGAACTCATTTTTAGAAAGATGCTTTTAACATTAACAATAAATAACAAAACAACACCACTCAACGTGACACTAGATTTTTAGGTTAATCCTTGAAGCAAGTGAGCTTGAATGTGTGTTTACACTGGTCAAGAGACCTTCCTACTTGTTTCAAGTGCAGCCAACTTGAATCCAAAAATCAAACATGTTCAACTTTTACTTGACACTTGAATCTAGGGGTCAAGCACTACTTGAACGAGGTAAAAATCACTTGAAGAAGCGTTTACACTGTTCAAGCACGGTTCAAGTTACTTGACTCCAGTAAACTTGATTCAAGTAACTTGACCAATGTAAACCCCGCTTAACAGAAATAGATTAAATATTAACATCCAAATCCCTCGAAAACTCAATGCAATTATCAAACTGTTTCCATTTGGCCCATTGGCTTTATCGTAATGCTCCTCCAGAAATTCTATGAATTGGTGAGGGGTGTAGCATCGCCATCTATAAGCGTGGAGTGAGCAGGTGGCTTCTCAGTATTGGCCCGGCGGCTGCAGAGGCTCTGTGGCGGTCTCCTTATGTCTAGCTGTAATAGCCCGCCCTAATAGTTCGTCCTTACCTATAATTGGGATTGTTCAGTTTTTTCTTCTCTTTCAACCACAGATACTGTACTTTTTATTTATATTTTGATTGTATGATACCTTAAAAGCCGCAAATTAATGTAATAATTTTTTTTCGTTCGTCACTTATAGTTGAACCCTATTATTTTTTGCTTATAATTTTCAATTTCTTATTCTATTATTAAGTTTTTAGTTACTAGAGTTTTTATTGTATCTAGTGTCATTAAAGTATAGTTATAATTTTTCTTATCGATTGTCAGAAGACTCCTCCATGCACACGGACTTGTCGTCCAAGCATGGAGTTATTCATTTTACTTTTTACTTGTTTTTCATATTAATGTTACAAACTAATTTATCGTCTTTACTTTGTTTTTACATACTATGTAATGTATAAAGTTTTTTGAATAAAATGAATTGAATTGAAAAAAAATGTCAAAGTTGTAGCATAGATAAACATATCATGAGTAGAACACTTATTGAAATGGGCTGCTTTTAAATTAATAAAACAAATAAAACTTGTAGCACCCTTTATTTATTAAAAATAAATATCATGAGTAGATATCCCATGGTATAGGGCGTTTATGTCGCAACTTTTACTGTTATCTCAAGCCGATGGTACACTTAGTTCTTTCCCGTGAAGCTGTGTGACGCTGGTAGTCTCTCATACTACATGCATACAATAACATTGTATAACTACATACTACATTGCATAACAATATTATCTATTTTATCTATAGTTATTACAAATTGTTTTTTTTTCTTATTATATACAGCTCAATTATTATTTTCTTAATTTATATTTTGTAAATTCATCCATAATTTTGCTGTATTGTAAGCTATTGTATATAAGTGTATAAGCCAGTATATATTGTAATCTACATAAATAAAGTACTCAATCAATCAATCAATATTGTTCCCTTCTTACACTCTCACCCCAACAAAACAGTAAAAAACCGACAGTAATCGATAATGATCGGCTTGAGATAACAGTAAAAGTTGCGACATAAACGCCCTATACCATGGGATATCTACTTACGCTAGATTGTTTATCTATGGTTATAGATAATTTTCTTGACGTTTTTTCGCATTTCTATCGTGAAATTCACGTTTGTGCTAAAGGCCAGTGCTTAGGATGTCACCTAAAATCATAGATAGAAAATAAATATGTAAAGTGAGATTGACGTTATAAAGTCAGTGGACTGATAGGACGACAGAGTTGTCGATTCTCTGTTACCACCGCCTTCTATAGTAGATAGCTGTGATTCAAGTCATCCCCCTATATCTGATCTAATATTAATTGTGGGTTCTTTTGATAATGTGAATAACTGTATCTCAAATATATTTTTTTTCTGTCAAGAAAAATATGTATTCCATCATGATTCAAGAATACATTTTCATAATTGAGATGATATATTCTGGTAGCTCATTATAATTATTACTTTATAGACTTGTAATCGTTGTAAAAGGATAGAGCTATCTGCTTTGTCGAATGATAGACAAGGATAGCAAACGAACTTTAATCAGGTCCTGACTGTTATAACATGAATCTCATTATACATTTATTACAGGTACTGGACACATACTTCTACTTTACTCATTACAGTATTGTAATTCAGTTTGACTAATTTTTCGAAGTGGAAAAGGAATTAAACGATTGTTTTCATAGACATAAAAGCTTCATCCTCTGTGAACCTAATTCATAAAATTTTCTCTCATTTCCAATATTATTTGTCCTGTTTTTTCCAGTAGTTCTGTGAAAATATGACAGTTTTAATCAAGTTTCTCCCGATTTTTTGCAGTGGAGAAGGTCTTCAACGACTGTTTTCATAGACATAAAAGCTTCATCCTGTGTGAACCTAATTATAAAATTTTCTCCCAATTCAAATACTAGTAGTTCTGTGAACAGTAGACCTCACGCAGTATTCTCATCCACAAGTACCTGATTGAAACTATAGACCTTATGGAAATACAGCAATAGACTGGCTTCTCTACACTGTGTAATCACTTGTCAGCTGATTTATGATGAATAATTCTATAGTCTGACTAGCCGTCAGGCTCGCTTCGCTCGCCATATCCGTCTAGCCAGGGGGCTCCGCCCCCTGGACCCCCGACTGGATCGTCCAAGAATAGATTAGCAGGCACGCTTCGCTCGCCTGCATTTTTATCATGTTACGACAATCCAGTCGGGGGTCCAGACTAAACGTCTGGCTAAACGGATATGGCGAGCGAAGCGAGCCTGACGGCTAGTAATATAATATTCCCAGGATTGAAGTAGCAGTGCCCAATCAATTTTTCCGCGATAAATGCATTTAAATCTTCAACTTGGTTCCAACCTAACAAAGTCAACTCAACTTAATGCCAACCTGACAAAATTATTAATTTAGTTGCCAGTTAACAACTGTTTCGAAGAGGTACTCTATCTAGATTATAGTTCTATAGTAACATATGATATGGAAATTTCAATTATAATTAAGAGATTGGGAGAAGAAGAATATACATGCTAAAAGACGAACTTTAAACCCTTAAAAACAACCCTTAGAGTGAAAATATTGCCAAAAGATTTCTTAGTGCGCCTCTAAAGGGCCAACTGAACATACCTACCAAATTTGAACGTTTTTGGTCCGGTAGTTTTTTAGTTATGCGAGTGAGTGAGTCAGAGTCAGTCAGTCAGTCAGTCAGTGAGTGAGTGCCATTTCGCTTTTATATAAATAGATTTCTACTCTAATATTGGCGTATGAAGGAGGCTCCTTTTTCCTTTTATATTATCCTTGAAATGCAAAATTTCCAAAAACCTTGTATATACGTCGACGCGCAATTTAAAAAGTTACATACCTGCCAAATTTCATGAAAATCTATTACCGAGTTTCGCCGTAAATGCGCAACATATAAACATTTAAACATAAATATAAACATTAAGAGAAATGCCAAACCGTCGACTTGAATCTTAGACCTCACATCGCTCGGTCAATTATTTGTCGTGTGTTTTTCCCAGTATTTCTATGGGAAAATAACAAGTTTTAATCAAGTTTTTCATTATTTTTCGCAGTGGAAAAAGTATTCAACGACTGTGTTCACGGTCATATAAGGCTGCACCCCCTCTGTGCCAAGGTGATTGACACACCGCAATTCCAGAGGCTGAGGAATATCAAACAGCTGGGCTTCGGCTACTATGTATACCCGGGGGCGGGGCATAACCGGTTCGAGCACTCCTTAGGGTGAGTACCAGGCAGTTGCCTCTGTCTTCTATATAGTGAAGTCCACGTTGATATGGCAGTATTTGATTAACATTGGTGTTGCTATCCTTGTCTGTCATTCCACAAAGCAGATAGCGAATGTATCAAATCGTAGTGTAGTGTATCAAGTTCAGATGATACTGTATCATATGGTTTTGATACTGTATCATGTGTGTTGATACTGTATCATGTTGTGGTTGTTCTTGTTCTATAGTGAGGTCCACGTTATAATGGCAGCACCTGATTAGAATTTGTGTTGCTATCCTTGTCTATCTGCAGACAAAGCAGATACCGAATGTATCAAATCATAGTGTTGTGTATCAAGTTGAGATGATACTGTATCACATTGTTTTGATGGATTACACTCCCTCCATTACCAAGAGAAAAATAAAATAATTTTAAATAATAACTTTTTCTCATTCAGACTGCAACCAGGGTTACCGTGAGTAGCAAGTATTACTTTTATAAGTAACTAGTAAATCTTACTTAACTAGTTTTTAAACTAGTAACTAGTTTTAGTACAAGTTAAACTTGTAACTAGTTATTAAATTGATTGAAGCAACAAGTCTCACCATCAGTAAAACGTTGTGATCAGCGTGTTGTCAGTTCGGAAGTCACATGATTTTTGTAGAGAATGTTGATAGTCTCATCTTAATGCAAGGCTGCAACAGAAAGGTAGAAAATCGCAAATTACAAAACGGGATACAAGTTAGAGAATAATTGACTGGGTTGGTGTGAACTGAACACCCCTATACAATCTCATACATTCCATACAGCAAAAAATCTGTATCACCGATGTGAACACACTCATACAACTTTACACATTCCATCTCATTGAGCAACTATTGCATGTGTGAACGCCACCATATATAACACCACACATTCCATTTCTCAAAGCAACTATTGCCGCTGTGAACACCCCCATTTAACTCCACACATTCCACCTCATTGAGCAACTATTGCCGGTGTGAACGCCACCATATAACAACACATCTTTCATTTCTCAAAGCAACTATTGCATGTGTGAACACCCCCATACAATTCCACACAATCCACCTCATTGAACAACTATTGCCGGTGTGAACGCCACCATATAACAACACATCTTTCATTTCTCAAAACAACTATTAGAAGTGTGAACACCACCATTCAACTCCACACAATCCACCTCATTGAGCAACTATTGCATGTGTAAACACTCCCATACAACTACACAATCCACCTCATTGAACAAACTATCGCCGCTGTGAACACCCCCCTCCCCTACAACTCTACACATTCCACCTTAGCAACTGTTGCATGTGTAAACACTACCATTCAACTCCACACATTCCACCTCATTGAGCAACTATTGCATGTGTGAACACCACTATTCAACACCACACATTTCATTTCTCAAAGCAACTATCGCAGCTGTGTACACCCCATACAACTCTACATAGTCCACCTCATTGAGCAACTATTGCATGTGTAAACACTCCCATACAACTCTACACAGTCCACCTCATTGAACAACTATTGCCAGTGTGGAAGCCACCATGTAACTCCACACATTTCATTTCTAAAAGCAACTATTTCATGTGTGAACGCCCCCATATAATCCTACACATTTCTCTCTAAAAATCAACTAAATTGCTTGTTTTGTGCAGAGTGTGCCACCTTGCCGGCCTAATGTTGGAGGCAGTAGTGGCCAACACCCAGGCGGCACACAAATGGGGGATGAGTGACGTCACAGCCTGCTACAGTAGTGACGTCACAGTGACAGCCGAGGACAAGTTGTGTGTGCAGTTGGCAGGCCTGTGTCACGACCTGGGTCACGGCCCGTTCAGTCACACGTGGGAGCAGACGGTCGTCTCATGCGGTCGCAAATGGCAGGTGAGTGTAGCGAGTTCTATGCTATTATACCTGATCAACATTGGTTGCTATCCTTGACTATCATTCCACAAAGCAGATAGCGAATGTATCAAATCATAGTGTTGTGTATCAAGTTGAGATGACTCTGTATAATATTGTGTTGATACTGTATCATGTTGTGGTTGTTCTTGTTCTATAGTGAGGTCCACGTTATAAGGCAGCACCTGATTAACATTGGTGTTGCTATCCTTGTCTATCATTCCACAAAGCAGATAACACTATCCCCTACCACCTCTGCACTGTCCCCAGATCGTTTCTCATGAACGTAGAATTATAATAGGTCGTTTATGTTGCCAATTTCTTCTCCAATTACTGTGGACTACTGTCTATTATTAGTGTGTTGTTGGGAGTGTAAGAGTGTAAGAAGGGCACAGTATGAGAGACTACCAGCGTCACATAGCTTCACCAAAAACAACTACTAGGACTATCGGCTTCAGTTAACACTCACATTTGCAACATAGACACCCTATACACTGTCTATATTAGTGTGTTGTTGGGAGTGTAAGAGTGTAAGAAGGGCACAGTATGAGAGACTACCAGCGTCACATAGCTTCACCAAAAACAACTACTAGACTATCGGCTTCAGTTAACACTCACATTTGCAACATAGACATCCTATACACTGTCTATATTAGTGTGTTGTTGGGAGTGTAAGAGTGTAAGAAGGGCACAGTATGAGAGACTACCAGCGTCACATAGCTTCACCAAAAACAACTACTAGGACTATCGGCTTCAGTTAACACTCACATTTGCAACATAGACACCCTATACACTGTCTATTATTAGTGTGTTGTTGGGAGTGTAAGAGTGTAAGAAGGGCACAGTATGAGAGACTACCAGCGTCACATAGCTTCACCAAAAACAACTACTAGGACTATCGGCTTCAGTTAACACTCACATTTGCAACATAGACACCCTATACACTGTCTATTATTAGTGTGTTGTTGGGAGTGTAAGAGTGTAGAAGGGCACAGTATGAGAGACTACCAGCGTCACATAGCTTCACCAAAAACAACTACTAGGACTATCGGCTTCAGTTAACACTCACATTTGCAACATAGACACCCTATACACTGTCTATTATTAGTGTGTTGTTGGGAGTGTAAGAGTGTAAGAAGGGCACAGTATGAGAGACTACCAGCGTCACATAGCTTCACCAAAAACAACTACTAGGACTATCGGCTTCAGTTAACACTCACATTTGCAACATAGACACCCTATACACTGTCTAATATTAGTGTGTGTTGGGAGTGTAAGAGTGTAAGAAGGGCACAGTATGAGAGACTACCAGCGTCACATAGCTTCACCAAAAACAACTACTAGGACTATCGGCTTCAGTTAACACTCACATTAACTACTAGGACTATCGGCTTCAGTTAACACTCACATTTGCAACATAGACACCCTATACACTGTCTATTATTAGTGTGTTGTTGGGAGTGTAAGAGTGTAAGAAGGGCACAGTATGAGAAACTACCAGCGTCACATAGCTTCACCAAAAACAACTACTAGGACTATCGGCTTCAGTTAACACTCACATTTGCAACATAGACACCCTATACACTGTCTAATATTAGTGTGTTGTTGGGAGTGTAAGAGTGTAAGAAGGGCACAGTATGAGAGACTACCAGCGTCACATAGCTTCACCAAAAACAACTACTAGGACTATCGGCTTCAGTTAACACTCACATTTGCAACATAGACACCCTATACACTGTCTAATATTAGTGTGTTGTTGGGAGTGTAAGAGTGTAAGAAGGGCACAGTATGAGAGACTACCAGCGTCACATAGCTTCACCAAAAACAACTACTAGGACTATCGGCTTCAGTTAACACTCACATTTGCAACATAGACACCCTATACACTGTCTATATTAGTGTGCTGTTGGGAGTGTAAGAGTGTAAGAAGGGCACAGTATGAGAGACTACCAGCGTCACATAGCTTCACCAGAAACAACTACTAGGACTATCGGCTTCAGTTAACAGTCACATTTGCAACATAGACACCCTATACACTGTCTATTATTAGTGTGTTGTTGGGAGTGTAAGAGTGTAAGAAGGGCACAGTATGAGAGACTACCAGCGTCACATAGCTTCACCAAAAACAACTACTAGGACTATCGGCTTCAGTTAACACTCACATTTGCAACATAACAGTCCTTTAACATGGCATATCTTCTTATGCTATATTGTCTCTTTATTGATTCATACAAGTACATCATCAAAAATGATAGGGAGAGAAAAAATAAGGTAACCTTGTGCTATTCCTCTCCCAAATTTAGATAAGGCTACACATAGTCCGAAATAGGTTAAGTCTCTATGATATATGTTTGTGTTCTCTTTCCGTTGTTTGAACTAAATACTTTGTTCTGTTCGCCAGCACGAAACGGCTTCGACAGAGATGTTCGATCACCTGATTGAAGACAACAATTTGATCGGAGAATTCGATCGCTACGGCATCGATGATACAGGGAGGAAACTCATCAAAGAGCTGATCATGGGCGAAGGACACATCCTGCCTGACAGCAAACGATTTCTCTATCAGGTTAGTGTGAACGCCTCCATATAAACTTGATCATTTACTCTCATAAAGCAACTATTGCTGGTGTGAACGCCCGCATATAACTCTACACATTTAATTCCTTCAAGAAACTATTGCGAGGTGAACGCCTCCATGTTATCCCACTCATTTCATTCCATGAAGCAACTATCGCCGGTGTGAACGCTACCATCAAACTCCACTCATTTCATTTCTTCAAGCAACTATTGCTGGTATGAACGCCTGCATAAAACCCTAAACATTTCATTCCACAATGCAACTATTGCTGGTGTGAATGCCGGTATGTAACTCTTCACATTTCATTCCTTCAAGCAACTATTGCTGGTGTGAATGCCGGCATATAACCATACACATTTCATTTCACAATTCAACTATTGCTGGTGTGAATGCCGGCATATAACAATACACATTTCATTCCATAAAGCAA
This sequence comes from Nilaparvata lugens, assembly GCF_014356525.2. Lineage (NCBI taxonomy): Eukaryota > Metazoa > Arthropoda > Insecta > Hemiptera > Delphacidae > Nilaparvata > Nilaparvata lugens. Next base: position 20,668,043 of record NC_052517.1, on the reverse strand, counting down.
CTAACGGTGGTATGAACGCTCCCATATAATTCCACTCATTTCATTCCTTCAAGAGCAACTATTTCTGGTGTGAACGCTCTCATGTAACCATACACATTCCATTCCTTCAAGCAACTATTGCTGGTATGAACGCCTGCATATAACTAAACATTTCATTCCACAATGCAACTATTGCTGGTGTGAACGCCCTCATGTAACCCCACTCATTTCATTCCATGAAGAAACTATTGCTGGTGTGAACGCCCTCATGTAACCCTACACATTTCATCCCATAAAGCTACTATTGCTGTGTGAACGCTCCCATCTAACTGCACTCATTTCATTCCTTCGAGAGCAACTATTTCTGGTGTGAACGCCCTCCTGTAACCCCACACATTTCAATCCATGAAGCAACTATCGCTAGTTTAAACGCTCCCATCTAACTCCACTCATTTCATTCCTTCAAGCAACTTTTGCTGGTGTGAACGCTTCAATCTATTTCTACAAATTTCATTCTGATTTTTTCAGATAGTTGCCAACAAAGAAAACGACATCGATGTTGATAAATGGGACTACTTTTTGAGAGACGGTCTCCAGTTGAACATCCTCATTACATTCGACTATCGACGGCTTCTCGAATTCTGTCTGCTAATCGACGTTCCAGGTAAGACCATAGAGAAAAGATAGCATAAGAAGATATCACATGGTATAGGTCGTTTATTTTCCAAATTTCTTCTCCGATTACTGTCGACTACTGTCTGTTATTAGTGTGAGAGTGTAAGAAGGGCACAGTATGAGAGACTACCAGCGTCACATAGCTTCACCAAAAACAACTACTAGGACTATCGGCTTCAGTTAACACTCACATTTGCAACATAGACACCCTATACACTGTCTATTATTAGTGTGTTGTTGGGAGTGTAAGAGTGTAAGAAGGGCACAGTATGAGAGACTACCATCGTCACATAGCTTCACCAAAAACAACTACTGGGACTATCAGCTTCAGTAAACACTCACATTTGCAACATAGGCACCCTATACACTGTCTATTATTATTGTGTTGTTGGGAGTGTGAGAGTGTAAGAAGGGCACAGTATGAGAGACTACCAGCGTCACATAGCTTCACCAAAAACAACTACTAGGACTATCGGCTTCAGTTAACACTCACATTTGCAACATAGACACCCTATACACTGTCTATTATTAGTGTGTTGTTGGGAGTGTAAGAGTGTAAGAAGGGCACAGTATGAGAGACTACCAGCGTCACATAGCTTCACCAAAAACAACTACTAGGACTATCGGCTTCAGTTAACACTCACATTTGCAACATAGACACCCTATACACTGTCTATTATTAGTGTGTTGTTGGGAGTGTGAGAGTGTAAGAAGGGCACAGTATGAGAGACTACCAGCGTCACATAGCTTCACCAAAAACAACTACTAGGACTATCGGCTTCAGTTAACACTCACATTTGCAACATAACGGTCCTTTACCATGGAATATCACCATATGAATGATACAGTGTCAACACAATATGATTCAGTATTGTACTAGTAGTTCTGTGAAGAGTAGACCTCGTGCAGTTATTAACCATAGTCTCCTCATATTCTGTCCTGTCCTGTCGTGTCGGCGAGATATCTGTGTGTAAACGACTAATGGCTGTTTGGGTTGTTGTATCGACAATGCTAATAATTTGATGTAACCAGCTATACTACTAATCAAAAGCTTACCGAGTTGAAAGCAGAGAAAAGTCGGGAGAAAATACTATGCTATTTCAAGTTATCAATTGCATGCCTCACTGCATGTAATTAATAGTCCACACAACAGCTGCGTTTTCAATAAGTTACATTGAGATATTGAATTGCATGCAATTTATAATCCACTCGACAGCTGATTTATGATGAATAATTCTATAGTCTGATTTTTACTCTAATATTGGCGTATGAAGGAGGCTCCTTTTTCCTTTTATATTATCCTTGAAATGCAAAATTACCAACAATCTTGTATATACCTCGACGCGAAATTAAAAAAAGAACATACCTGTCAAATTTCATGAAAATCTATTGCTGCGTTTCGCCGTAAATGCGCAACATGAATAAAGAGAAATGCAAAACCATCGTCTTGAATCTTAGACCTCACTTCACTCAGTTAATTATGATTCATGTGTTAATTTTAATTGTTCTCGTGTTTTTGTTTCAAAGACGGAGAAGAAGAAGATGAGGAGAAGGAGGGTGGGAAGAAGAAGACGAAGAGAGTGATAGCCTTCAAAGACAAGGAGAAGTATAGTGTGCTGGATATATTCAGAGTGAGAGCCGACCTGCACCTGAGGGCCTACCAGCACCCAGTTGTCAAGAACATTGATCTCATGTGAGTTCCCTCATATAATCCTACACGTTTCAATCGGAGCAACTATCGCTGATGTGTGAACACTCTCATATAATCCTACACGTTTCATATCGGAGCAACTAAAGCTGATGTGTGAACACTCCCGTATAATCATAAGAGTTTCATAGCAGAGCAACTATCGCTGATGTGTGAACACTCCCGTATAATCATATAAGTTTCATATCAGAGCAACTTTCGTTGATATGTGAACTCTTCTATAAAACTATTATTAAACGAAAATTCCAATTGAATGCTGTAAATCATCCCGAAGACTTCTGCAAATGCAACTCCCAATTTATTTCAATCTGCAGACTGGCTGGCCGCTATGGCTTTGTATAAAATGAGCGCTGCTATCCAGAGATTGTCAGTTTGGTGTAAGGGTAAGCATTCCTGACCGGCAATTAGGATGTACTGGGTTCGATTCCCGGGCTGACAAATAATTTTTGTATAGTAGCGCTCATCGAATTTCCATCTAGCTGTTTACCCTGTTGTCAATATTTGCAGTTCTAGAAGTCTTCGGGGTGAATTACAGCATTTAATTGGGATTTTCGTTTAATAATAATTATTCATCAATTAGCATTTGATCAAATGCAACTTCCAATTTATTTCAATCTGTAGACTTCTATATAATCCTATAGGTTTCTTATTAGAGCCACTATTCCTGATAGGTGAACTCCCTCATATAATCTTACACGTTTCATATCAGAGCAACTATCGCTGATGTGTGAATACTCCTACATAAAACAATGTGTTGAATTCCTTTGAGCAACTATTGCTGATGTGAACATTCTTATATAACACAATTTGTTTAATTTTTAGGTGGAAGGATGCCATAATACTAGCGAACGAGGTCTACAAAATCCCTACAGACAACGGTGAAGAGTAAGTGAATAAAAAACCCTATTTTTCAAACATTTCATATTAATTCTACGGACGTTCAAGCTTGATAAGGTCCACGTTATAATGGTAGCGGAGAAATATAGGAGAACAGATTTACCAATATTCCTTCTATAGAGTATAGATGATACCGGTATATCTGATGTAATATCAACTGTTCATTCTAGTTCTAGATAATCAGTACTATTTTTATTCGAAAAGAAAATATATCTTTCAATGATTAAATAAAATAATAATTTTCTATGATTGAGATGAAATATTTTGTCAATTTATTGTATTCGTACATTGTTGAAACACGATCTGGGAACAGTGCGGAGGTGGTGGAGGATAGCGCTATCTGTTTTGTCGAATGACAGACAAGGATAGCAACACAAATGTTAATCAGTAGCTGACTTTATAACGTGGACATCACTATAGTCTTACTGTAGAGGAAACCTAGCATAAGAAGATATGCCATGGTTTGTAGAATTCATTCAAAGGTTTGTATCAAATTATGGTGTTGTGTATCAAGTTGAGATGATACTGTATCACATTGTGGTGATACTGTATCATGTGTGGGTCATATCCTATGGTGTAGGGCGTTTATGTTGCAAATGTGAGTGTTAACTGAAGCCGATAGTCCTAGTAGTTGTTTTTGGTGAAGCTATGTGACGCTGGTAGTCTCTCATACTGTGCCCTTCTCACACTCCCAACAACACACTAATAATAGACAGTGTTTAGGGTGTCTATGTTGCAAATGTGAGTGTTAACTGAAGCCGATAGTCCTAGTAGTTGTTTTTGCTGAAGCTATGTGACGCTGGTAGTCTCTCATACTGTGCCCTTCTTACACTCTTACACTCCCAACAACACACTAATAATAGACAGTGTATAGGGTGTCTATGTTGCAAATGTGAGTGTTAACTGAAGCCGATAGTCCTAGTAGTTGTTTTTGGTGAAGCTATGTGACGCTGGTAGTCTCTCATACTGTGCCCTTCTTACACTCTTACACTCCCAACAACACACTAATAATAGACAGTGTATAGGGTGTCTATGTTGAAAATGTGAGTGTTAACTGAAGCCGATGGTCATAGTAGTTGTTTTTGCTGAAGCTATGTGATGCTGGTAGTCTCTCATACTGTGCCCTTCTTACACTCTTACTCCCAACAACACACTAATAATAGACAAGTATCAAGTTGAGATGATACTGCATCATATTGTGGTGATACTGTATCATATTGTGGTGATATGCCATGGTAAAGGACCGTTATGTTGCAAATGTGAGTGTTAACTGAAGCCGATAGTCCTAGTAGTTGTTTTTGGTGAAGCTATGTGACGCTGGTACTCTCATACTGTGCCGTTCTTACATTCTTACACTCCCAACAACACACTAATAATAAACAAGTATCAAGTTGAGATGATACTGTATCATATTGTGTTGATACTGTATCATTATAACCTGGACCTCACTGTAGAAGAAAGCTAACATTTTAAACTGAATCTTGATCTAGTTTATAATCATCTAATCCAATTTGTGTTTCTTATTTCAGGTTGAATTTGCTAGACGCGCACACAGATATCAAAACGTTCGCCAAGCTGACTGATCACATTTTCTACGACATCTACAACAGTATGGATCCCAAGCTGGCTCCAGCTCAGGCAATTCTCAAGCGGATTCTCAAACGTCAGCTCTATACCTATATAGGGTCGTACAAAGTGCTAAAGGTAAATCAATCAATATATCTTTTTATTTTCAAAGGCAACTCTTTAGGCTCAAATTAACCGAGGATGGTTATAGACCTATTTCAAAGGCTCAACTGACACTTGGGCGACTCAGGTGGAGAAGAGACTGGACTCTAGTGGAGAGCATGTGTTTCCAAATGGTGACACTCAGACCAGTCGATTCTAGTCTCCGCGACGTCACCATTTGGAAACACATGCTCTCCACCAGAGTCCAGTCTCTTTGAGAATGGATTGATTATTGAATGAAAAAGACTAAGAAATTGTCAAAAAACCACAATATCAACTTCTCAACTACACAAAAAGGGATTGATTATTATAAAACGAAATCCCAATTAAATGCTGTAAATCACCCCGAAGACTTCTGCTACTGCAAATATTGACAACAGGGTAAACAGATAGATTGAAATTCCTGTTTATTTTTGTATTATTATTGACCGAGCGAAGTGAGGTCTAAGATTCAAGTCGACGGTTTGGCATTTCTCTTAATGTTTATATGTTTATATGTTGCGCATTTACGGCGAATCGCGGTAATAGATTTTCATGAAATTTGACAGGTATGTTCCTTTTTTAATTGCGCGTCGACGTATATACAAGGTTTTTTGGAAATTTTGCATTTCAAGGATAATATAAAAGGAAAAAGGAGCCTCCTTCATATGCCAATATTAGAGTAAAAATCAGACTATGGAATTATTCATTATAAATCAGCTGTCTAGTGGACTATAATACTACCCGTTCAAAAACATAGAACATCTTGAAAATGTATCTTTCCATCAACGTTAGTAGACAGTTGCATAGATAGAGTAAATTTAATAATTTTAATAATTAAAATTTAATAATTTAGTAACTTTAGTTATCTAAAGTAAGCCATGACAGTTGACTATAATACTACCCGTTCAAAAACATCGAACATCTTGAAAATGTATCTTTCCATTAACGTTAGTAGACAGTTGACTATAATACTACCCGTTCAAAAACATCAAACATCTTGAAAATTGTATCTTTCCATCAACGTTGTAGACAGTTGCAGCCAGACCTGATAACAGCGCTCACACTCACATTCCGGGATGAAACGTCACGGTACGATAGGACAGAAAGCTCTATGTTTATTTAGGATTTTTTCTAGACATTTTAAATTGATAAATTATTCATTAATTTTTGAGAAAACATAACTTTACTGAGCGCGAGGTCTACTGTTCACAGAACTACTAGTATTTCTTGAGTCATTTTGATTGAGTATTTTGATTGTATTGTTTTTTTTTGTGTTGAATTGAATAAAATAATTATTGATGATTGTTTTCGTTTGACAGAGACCTGACGAACCGTTGGCTGCTGTGAAACGCCGAGCCGACTCAATTTTAACGGCGGTTAACTCTGACCTGCGCTGTTGCCTGGTTAAGATTGACTTCGGTCACCACACCAATCCGCTCTCCAAGGTGGTGCTCTACGATGGCAAGCATAGGCGTAAGCCACACGAGGCGCCGCTGCTGTATGGCGCCGACGACTTTCCTATCAAACTGTGAGTCGGACAATCAGAAAGTCACCTTGTAAAATAGGGACGGTAGGGTGGGCGATCGATGCGTTTCTCGCTATATAGTGAGGTCCACGTTATAATGGCAGTACCTGATTAACATTGGTGTTGCTATCCTTGTCTATCATTCCACAAAGCAGATAGCGAATGTATCAAATCAAAGTGTGTATGATTTTGTAAATCATAGTGAATGTATCAAGTTGAGATGATACTGTATCATATTGTGTTGATACTGTATCATGCTGTGGTTGTTCTTGTTCTATAGTGAGGTCCACGTTAAATGGCAGTACCTGATTAACATTGGTGTTGCTATCCTTGTCTATCATTCCACAAAGCAGATAGCGAATGTATCAAATCATAGTGTTGTGTATCAAGTTGAGATGAAATTGTATCATATTGATCTGATACTGTATCATGTGTGGTGATACATATTGTGTTGATACTGCATCATATTGTGGTTGTTCTTGTTCTATAGTGAGTTCTATCAGCTTTTTACAGTGAGATTTGCGCCTATACCATGGCATATCACCATAAATGATACAGTATCAACACAATATGATACAATTTGGTCTCAACTTGATACACAACACTATGATTTGATACAAAACTTCCAAACTTTGAATGAATTCTACAAACCATGGCATATCTTCTTATGCTATCGTTTCTCTATTATTCAAGTTTCTTTTCAATCGACCCAATGACTGTATTTAAATGACAAAAACGCTTTATAAACTATTTATTCTTTATTGATTGATACAATAAGTACATCATTAAAATGATAGGGAGAGACAAAATAAGGTAACCTTGTGCTATTCCTCTCCCAAATTTAGATAAGGTTACACATAGTCCCAAATAGGTTAAGTCTTGTAGTTGTTCACTTCACAACATTTCCAGTCCTAAAGTATTTTCACAATGTAGATTTTTAAATTTAGATCCTTCATTTTAAATTATTGTGTTGATACTGTATCATGTAGTGTTGTTCTTGTTCTATAGTGAGGTCCACGTTATAATGGCAGCACCTGATTAACATTGGTGTTGCTATCCTTGTCTATAATTCCACAAAGCAGATAGCGAATGTATCAAATCATAGTGTTGTGTATCAAGTTGAGATGATACTGTATCATATTGTGTTGATACTGTATCATGCTGTGGTTGTTCTTGTTCTATAGTGAGGTCCACGTTATAATGGCAGTACCTGATTAACATTGGTGTTGCTATCCTTGTCTATCATTCCACAAAGCAGATAGCGAATGTATCAAATCATAGTGTTGTGTATCAAGTTGAGATGAAATTGTATCATATTGATCTGATACTGTATCATGTGTGGTGATACTGTATCATATTGTGTTGATACTGCATCATGTTGTGGTTGTTCTTGTTCTATAGTGAGTTCTATCAGCTTTTAACAGTGAGATTTGCGCCTATACCATGGCATATCACCATAAATGATACAGTATCAACACAATATGATACTATTTGATCTCAACTTGATACACAACACTATGATTTGATACAAAACTTCCAAACTTTGAATGAATTCTACAAACCATGGCATATCTTCTTATGCTATCGTTTCTCTATTATTCAAGTTGACAAAAACGCTTTATAAACTATTTATTCTTTATTGATTGATACAATAAGTACATCATTAAAATGATAGGGAGAGACAAAATAAGGTAACCTTGTGCTATTCCTCTCCCAAATTTAGATAAGGTTACACATAGTCCCAAATAGGTTAAGTCTTGTAGTTGTTCACTTCACAACATTTCCAGTCCTAAAGTATTTTCACAATGTAGATTTTTAAATTTAGATCCTTCATTTTAAATTATTGTGTTATCATCTGTTTTATCTAAATTTTTATCGTTAAATTTCAGGTCGTTGCCGCCTGTTAAGCTGAACGTCTACTCGACCAAATCCCAGCTGACTGATGAGGAGATTTCCACACTCAACAATGCGATAAAGTCGGCCATTGGATTCCATCCTGAGATGAACGGACAGTCGCCGAGCTCACAAACTGGGATTATCCACTAAATCGTCGGTTAAACCTGGGTTTATCCACTAAATCGTCGGTTAAACCGGGGTTTATATGTTGAATCGTCGGTTAAACCAGAGGTTATCTACTAAACTGTTGAACTTTATCTACTAAATCGTCCGGTTTAACGGGGAATATCAGCTGAATCGTTGGTTAAACCGGGGTTTATCTGCTGAAACGTTGGTTGAACTAATGGTTATCTACTAAACTGTATATTAAACTGGAGTCTCTCTACTAAATTGTCGTGTTTAACGGGGACTATCTGTGGATTCCTCGATTAAACCGGGGTTTATCTGCTGAAACGTTGGTTGAACTAATGATTATCTACCAAACTGTCTGTTAAACTGGAGTCTCTCTACTAAATCGTCGTGTTTAACGGGGACTATCTGCGGATTCCTCGGTTAAACCAGGGTTTATCTGTTGAATCGTTGGTTGAACTAATGGTTATGTACTTAACTGTCTGTTAAACTGGAGTCTTTCTACTAAATCGTCCGGTTTAACGGGGACTATCTACAGAAACGTTGGTTGAACTAATGGTTATCTACTAAACTGTATATTAAACTGGAGTCTCTCTACTAAATCGTCGTGTTTAACGGGGACTATCTGCGGATTCCTCGGTTAAACCAGGTTTATCTGTTGAATCGTTGGTTGAACTAATGGTTATGTACTTAACTGTCTGTTAAACTGGAGTCTTTCTACTAAATCGTCCGGTTTAACGGGGACTATCTACAGAAACGTTGGTTGAACTAATGGTTATCTACTAAACTGTATATTAAACTGGAGTCTCTCTACTAAATCGTCGTGTTTAACGGGGACTATCTGCGGATTCCTCGGTTAAACCAGGGTTTATCTGTTGAATCGTTGGTTGAACTAATGGTTATGTACTTAACTGTCTGTTAAACTGGAGTCTTTCTACTAAATCGTCCGGTTTAACGGGGACTATCTACAGAAACGTTGGTTGAACTAATGGTTATCTACTAAACTGTATATTAAACTGGAGTCTCTCTACTAAATTGTCGTGTTTAACGGGGACTACTGCGGATTCCTCGGTTAAACCGGGGTTTATCCGAAACGTTGGTTGAACTAATGGTTTTCTACTAAACTGTCTGTCAAACTGGAGTATTTCTACTAAATCGTCCGGTTTAACTGGAACTATCTGCTGAATCCTCGTTTAAACTGGAGGTTATCTACTAAATGGTTAGTTAAATTAGAGTTTATCCACTAAATCGTCTTTTTTATAGAAGTATTTTTCAATCTTCTGGTTTCTTCAATACTTTCGTGTGTGTGCTTTTATATCTAGTCTGTATTTTGTGAAGATTATCAGTAGTTTAAGTTTGTCATGTACTTATTTTCAAGTACAGTTATTTAATTATTCTCAAAATATAAAGAGAAGAGTGATAAGAAATATATTCTATTTTATGAAAGTAGAAGTAGAAGAAGAAGAAGATATCCTATAATAGTGAATAGTAATATGCTATTCGTCATAACCAGCTAAAGAAGAAGTAGTAGAGGAAGGTGATAAGAAGGAGAAGCGAGTTAGGAGGATGATGAAGAAGAAGAAGAAGAAGCGAGAGAAAGATGATGCTATTTGAATTCTCCAGACAATATCTTACAGTTTCTAATTCTATTTTTGATAGTTTTGTGGTTGAATGAACTATTTTAAATAAAAATACTAATAAATTGTCAAAAACCACAGATTTATTGATACTTAGAAAGACCGGTTTCGGTTGCTACACACCATTGTCAATCTCTGATAAACTGAGTATCTCTCTCTGAGATGAACGGTTTACTCTCTGATAAACGGTTTATCAGAGATTGGGGAACAATGGTGTAGCAAACAAAACCGGTCTTTCTAAGTACAAATCTGTGGTTTTTGACAATTTCTTAGTATTTTTATTTAATATGAATAATTACCACAATATCATCTTCTCAACTACACAAAAAATTAACTATTTTCCTAAAAAATAAACTTTCAAAGTTTATAAGTAGTTCTTGTGAATCTATTAAATTTCTGTTGTAATCTCGTAATATTTCAAATCGTAGATGGATTACTAACAACTATAAATTAATACTGTGATCTAAGATAAATATAATTGATATACTGAAGAGAAGATCATATTTTTGTAATAAGAGATACGTAATTATCACAACTTGTAGTTTGTGTAAAAGTGTTTTTATTTTATTTTTTAATAATTTGTCATTTTATTCAATCTATTTCACATCTTTAACTTCAGATAACTGAGAATTACGTTATGTTAAGGTGCGTACAGATATACGCGCCGCGAACATGAGCAATTCACTTTTAATCAGCTGACTATATCTGTATTTTTACAGAAACGGTAGGATACAAATATAAAAAGCTTGGCATCAATTTATTTATTTAGTTATCTATATTTTTTACAAAGAAACACTGATTAGGAGAGAAAAACTAAGGATACTCCTTGTACTATTTCTCTCCCAAATTTAGATAACATTTTAAAAGTCCAAAATAGGGTTATGATTTCACTTTACTAAAATTTAGTCCATTTCCACTCAAAAACAACGAAAACTAAGATTTTTGAATTTTGACGGTTGAAAACATAATAAAAAACAAAAATATCACACTCAAATCACCATTAATTGGAAATTTTTTGAATAATTTTACAAAATTTAGAGCCAGAAAAAACACAACTAACTATTCAGCACAGCTGATTAAAAGTGAATTGCTCATGTTCGCGGCGCGTAAATCTGTACGCACCTTTATATATTATGTCGGGATGGATATAGTAATAGTGATCTGGTGATATTCACTTGAAACTGTGAACATTGGTGAAATAGGAAGCCTTGATCTTCTTATATATACTATAATAAAGGAAAGAACTGGCTTATACACGTAGGGGATAGGAAATTCACGAATGACGCATCATCACGTCTCAACTACTCAACTTCACATTAACTCTTCTCAACTCTACTTAACTTCACATTTTGCTTATAGATTCTTAACTAACCGAGCATGGTTATAGGCCTATTTTCAATTCTCCAAGATTTCATTATGTCAAGTTTTAAAATAGATGTTACTATTGATGTTATTTATATGAGGCAGTTTGACGGTTTTATATTTGACTGACAGTTTCAAGTGAATTTTTCATATGAAGACTACATTAGCATAGAGAAACATTAGCGTAAGTAGATATCCCATGGTATGGGGAATTTATATCGCAACTTTTACTGTTATCTCAAGCCGATTACTGTCGATTATTGTCAATTTTTACTGTTTTGTTGGGGTGAGAGTGTATGAAGGGCACAGTATGAGAGACTACCAGCGTCACATAGCTTCACCAAAAACAACTACTAGGACTATCGGCTTCAGTTAACACTCACATTTGCAACATAGACACCCTATACACTGTCTATTATTAGTGTGTTGTTGGGAGAGTGTAAGAGTGTATGAAGGGCACAGTATGAGAGACTACCAGCGTCACACAGCTGTATAGGAAAGAACTATGTGAACTATCGGCTTGGGATAACAGTAAAAGTTGCGACATAAACGCCCTATACCATGGGATATCTACTTATGCTATTGTTTCTCTATGACATTAGTAATCTCCAATATCATAGCCAACTCTAATACAAGGCCCCGGCCTTCGATATTGCAACGTCGCAGTGTAGGCCTACAATCTAATACATGATTGGTGAAAAAGAACAGCTGGTATTTTTTAATAGTTATTTGTGCAACTAGTGCGCAAAGTGACAGTTTGCTGCACCGAAAGAAACGTTTACGCCCGAGCCGTAGGCGAGGGCGGAATGGTTTCTTGAGTGCAGCAGAGGAAATTTGCGCACGTATTTCACATTAAATTTTTCCTACAGTTACCATTGAATATGAAAAGTGGGTAATTATGGGTAAAATTGCCTGAAATGCATCAAATGTTTTTCTGTGTAATTTTATTATTGATAAAAACCTTAATTTATTGTCAAATTGAATAAAAATGTTGTCCTTGGTTATAATATCTACTTAATAATTAGCGCGTTGTTTCCAGCCATAAGCGGCTGGAAAGAGACAACTTTCTGGCCTAGACCGGAAAAGAAACCTTTTCTGACGTCGTCTGCAAACAAGGTCTTTCAGATCTACGTAGGGACTGGAAAACAGCTGCTTTCTGTGCAGTGTGGCGAAAAATATTTTTCACCAATCATGTATTATATTCTAGGCCTACACTGCGATGTTGAAATATCGAAGGCCGGGGCCTTGTATTAGAGGTGGCTATGCCAATATTGAATGAAAAGTTTCTTACAATATTGGAAATAATTCTAATCATGGGAAGGACCCATACAATTTTTTTAGTATTACAAAATATGTTTTACTTTTTCTTTCAAGTTTATTTGTTTTACATTTTTATAGTCTAGTTTTTCGTGTTCATATTTTTATATCATAGCTTATATTTATTTTGTTATAACTTGTGAAGGAAGATCTACGAATTTCAGAATTCTATCAGACTTGATAAGAAAGATTTGTATCAGACTTGTGAAGGAAAGATCTACGAAATACAGAATTCTATCAGACTTGATAAGAAAGATTTGTATCAGACTTGTGAAGGAAGATCTACGAATTTCAGAATTCTATCAGACTTGATAAGAAAGATTTGTATCAGACTTGTGAAGGAAAGATCTACGAAATACAGAATTCTATCAGACTTGATAAGAAAGATTTGTATCAGACTTGTGAAGGAAAGATCTATAAATTTCAGAATTCTATCAGACTTGATAAGAAAGATTTGTATCAGACTTGTGAAGGAGAGATCTACGAATTTCAGAATTTAGACTGAATAGAGTAGAAGAGAGTTATATTACAACTTTATGATACCGTATACCACATTCCATGTAATAATGAGTGAAAAACCAAGAACAAAAAATTAAGAAAGAATGAATTGGGAATTGATAGTACTTAATGGATTAAATGTTGGTAATCTGTGCTCAAAATATGATCAAATTCTATTTTTTTAAATCAAATTCAGTATTTTTCAATTTTACAAATACTTAGTTAAATAACGTTTGTTAATCCTGTATTTACAGAGTCTAAATGAAAACAACCTACCGAGAAAATGAATTTGTTCATATTGAACTGAAAGATCTCCCACCTTGAAATGCATAATAAACTGCTGTATATTTAAGAGCAAATATCTATCTAATTTATAATTAATTATCATCCACCTTATGATAAAATTATTACAATTTTGAATCATAACATTATAATGATTCATATAATACAATCAGATACGGTAACTTCTTATAAATATTTGTTTCGGTATAGCTATTATCTATTTTCATTTTTGTTTCTACATTGAAACAATATTATTCATAAATTTGATCCTACTTCTGTTAGGCTGGGCGTACACCGGTTAGTCAAGACAAGACAAGACATGATCAGACACAATACTTCACATAGTTGCCTATGAAGACATGTCTAATTGAAATAACTAGTCAGTGTGAGTTGCGTCACAAGCAACTATATGAAGTATTGTGACTAAACGTGTCTGATCATGTCTTGTCTTGACTAACTGGTGTGTGCCTAGCCTAAGAAATAATATATTATCATACTGTTATCCTAAAATTATTGTATTTGTTACTATCTATATTCCAAGCTTACATTTATACGACTTTCATTTTTTTTAAATGGACAAAATATTGTTTTTATTGATTTGTTTCTCTAGTTTAATCTTATTTCCAAATTTATTTCCTTTGCTCATTCTCCAATCAGTTTGTCTTCATTTCGTAAATCTCATAATATTTATTGTGTTACCTACTTCATAAGTATATCGGTAATTCATAATATTTTTACTTCATAACGTTATTCTTTAATTTGCTTTATTTACTACATTCTTATAATACTATTTTGTTTAATGTTTTGAAATAGTTTTTACGTTTGTTTTATTTTTTTACGTTTGTTCTATACATAATATTATATTTATACGATTCATCACTTGTGTGCTGTGCGTTATTGTCACAATAAATTTTTCAAAAATAATTTCTACTGTTAAATTATTTATTTCCTCCGTCTTCTATAATTCCATTAGATTTATAGACTCTTTAAAACTTGTTATACAGAGTACTTTTCTAACATTTCTCTTAAGAAGACTGAAATATTGTGTAAACCTAGATGTAATTAAAATGTTATACTTTGGCCTCTTCCATTCACACTTGATTTATGGAGTAAAACTGTGGGGCAACTCATCTTCTTCAAAAAAAGCGTTTATATGGCAAAAGAAAGCACTTAGAGTAATATTTGGTATGAAGTACAGTGAATGTTGTAGAGGATTTTTTGTTGAACATGAAATTATGACCTTGCCTTGTTTGTATATCTACAGTATTATAATTTAATCTATGTTAAGAAAAATCTGTCCAATTTTAATTAAAATATCTTTGTACATTCACATTACACTAGACATGAGGATGATAAAACGATCTACAGTTAGATTGACTAAAACTCTGAAAAGTTATAAGTATCTTCAAATGCGCTTGTTTAATCTTCTACCAGATAATTTTAAGCAGTTACAATTGAAAACGTTTTGTATTGCTGTTGATAAATGGCTCAAGTCTGAAGCTTTCTATTCTGTATATGAGTACCTGGAATATTTTAATGTGTATGTGTAAATTTGATCGTTTGATATAGGTAGTCTACCTTGTGATATTTTACATATTATTGACGAAGCCTATTGCTTACATTTTGTAATGTTTTATGGCCAATAAAATTTTTGATTCTACTTTTTGCTTCAAACAAGAATTAAATTTTTATCCTGAATTAAAAGACTATGTTATATCCAACCACGGTTTTGTTGAAAATCGAGATACAAGTTTTGGATGTTACACCATTATTAATATCATCTGTTAAACTAAAACTACGAGGAGAAGCAGTAGGCTATTTTATTTATAGTAACGGTCGAGTACTGCTATTAGTAGAAGCCTTGTCCTATACTTAGTATGGATAACTAATGAGATAACCTCTTCACAACTAATTAGAAAGTAAATTTCAATCCTCTAAAAAATATTTTAATTGAACAACCTATAACAATAGGTTGTTTAAAAGTTGTTATAATTAAGATTAAATATTCTGGTAGTTTATTATCTTTCTCCATGGTCAACAAACGATTTGGCAACAGTGTGAGGCTAGAAAGGGATAATACTATCTGCTTTGTTGAATGATAGACAAGAGTGTAGCATCACCAATGTTAATCAATTTCTGCCGTTATAACGTAGACCACACTATAGATGCACTGAATAGGTATGAATTCAACTACATTATACCTTGATCAAATTTCATGACATAGAATCGATTTTTGAAAGTGAGTTGTGTAGAAAAATGCGTTAAGAATAACTTCTCAAAATAGCATGGAATTTTTCAGTTACTGTCGGAATAAATTCAGAGTTAAAAATTTAATGCGTATCAATCAATATTTGAAACGATTATTTGTTGGGAAATTTAAATTTGCTGACAAAAATATTCAATGATGCGATAGCAAATTCCCAGTTATTGTTGAGGTTAACATGTAGTTACTAATTTGAATACAAATAAATAATTGTTTTGAAAATTTATTTGTCATAATTTTACATTTGTTAACAAAAAAAATCAATACAGTTTTATTTCAACTACAGTCAGTTAATTTCAGTTTTGAGGTTATAAAATTTAGCTCTGTCAGGTTGCATATTCTGCTAGATGACCAGTCACAATTTTCATGGAGATGCCGATCAACACTCTCTTATTTACATAGTGATTTACAACAAATTTCTGAGTTAAAAACTGTCGCCTAGGCCTCTAAATTGTGTTTACAGACATCAGTGCTTCATCTAGAATTTATTTTGGTTTGGTTTTGTGCGTAAAGGACTCTGAAATTCGTCTGGTAGGTACAACCTAACTTGCTTTGTTTGTGTGTGTTCCCAATTCTCAACTTAATCATGAATATTACATCGGCTGC
This sequence comes from Nilaparvata lugens, assembly GCF_014356525.2. Lineage (NCBI taxonomy): Eukaryota > Metazoa > Arthropoda > Insecta > Hemiptera > Delphacidae > Nilaparvata > Nilaparvata lugens. The sequence goes on along the minus strand of NC_052517.1, from coordinate 20,651,559 downwards.
AGGAATTATATCTCTGCTGGAAGAGCCTATGCCAGAATTGAAAATATTCGCTCTGAAAAAGTTGGATTTGATTGTAGACGAATTCTGGCCCGAAATATCAGAGGCCATACAGAAGATCGAGATCCTACATGAAGACAAAAGCTTCCAACAGCATGATTTAGCAGCTTTGGTAGCCAGTAAAGTGTACTACCACTTGGGATCGTTCAGTGATTCCCTCCAATACGCCCTAGGCGCTGGTAATCTATTTAACGTCAACTCACACAGTGAGTACGTCGATACAATTATCGCAAAATGCATAGATCACTACACGGAGCTGCGTATCAGGAACTACGAGAACGAAAAAGACCCCCAAGAAATCGATCCGAGGTTGAAAGCGATTGTAGACCGAATGTTCCAACGATGTTTGGATGACGGCCAGTACAAACAGGCGTTAGGGTTGGCTTTGGAGACTCGTAGAATGGATATTTTTGAAAAATCCATCAGGGAATCAGATGATGTTTTTGGTATGTTGTGTTACGCGTTCAACGTAGCTATGGCGACTCTAGATTGCCGAGGTTTCCGTACCGTTGTGCTACGCCATTTGGTGCAGTTATACCGTAACCTAGCTGTCCCCGATTACGTCAACATGTGTCAGTGTTTGATTTTCCTAGACGACCCTGTAACTGTAGCAAACGTTTTAGAAAAGCTGATCGCGGAGTCTGAGGATAGCACACTGATGGCCTACCAGATAGCGTTCGATATGTACGAGTCGGCCACCCAACAGTTTCTGGGCCGAGTTTTGCAGAATTTGTGTGCTGCCAATCCGCTTCTCACCACTACACCGATCGTTCCAAAATTGCCCACCTCTGATGGAGCGAGTACTTCGTCCGCAGTCACAGTAGCCGCTCCGGTTCCTGTGGAGGAACCGGTTATCGAGGCGCCGCCACCGAGAGACGTCAACAGTTTAACCGAGGAGGAGAAACTGCTACAGACCCGTGTCCAGAACCTCAGCAGAATCCTTAGTGGGGAGGTTTCCATTGATCTACATCTGCAGTTTTTGATACGTAGCAACCACACAGATATGTTGATCTTAAAAAACACCAAGGATGCTATCCGGGTGTCGATTTGTCATACAGCAACGGTTATAGCCAACGCCTTCATGCACAGTGGCACTACCAGCGACCAGTTTCTGAGGGAAAATTTGGAGTGGCTCGCCAGGGCTACCAACTGGGCCAAACTGACTGCAACGGCTTCGCTGGGAGTCATACACAGAGGTCATGAACAAGAGGCCTTGGCGCTGATGCAGAGCTATTTGCCCAAAGAGGTTAGTGAAAATATTTTGTTTTTTTAACCAAAATTATTATTTTATGAACTATTTATGACTACACTATAAACCTAACTCACTCTTGAAAGAAAATGGGACTGTAGTTTCGTCAGAAATAGTTCAAAGAATTATCGATTATTATAGTTTTAAATCACTGACATAAATGGTTGGTGGTTGCACAGTCGTTTGCCGAAGCCCATTTAGCTATATCTTGAACTAGCAGTCAGGCTCGCTTCGCTCGCCATATCCGTCTAGCCAGGGGGCTCCGCCCCCTGGACCCCCGACTGGATCGTCCAAGAATGAGATCAGCAGGCTCGCTTCGCTCGCCTGCATTTTTCATTTGAGCATTTTTATCATAAATGTTTGGACAATCCAGTCGGGGGTCCAGACTAAACGTCTGGCTAAACGGATATGGCGAGCGAAGCGAGCCTGACGGCTAGAAATATAATATTCCCAGGCTTGAAGTAGCAGTGCCCAATCAATTTTTCCGCGATAAATGCATTTAAATCTTCAACTTGGTGCCAACCTAACAAAGTCAACTCAACTTAATGCCAACCTGACAAAATTATTAATTTAGTTGCCAGTTAACAACTGTTTCCAAGAGGTACTCTATCTAGATTATAGTTCTATAGTAACATATGATATGGAAATTTCAATTATAGGCCTAATTAAGAGATTGGGAGAAGAAGAATATACATGCTAAAAGACGAACTTTAAACCCTTAAAAACAACCCTTAGAGTTGAAATATTGCCAAAAGATTTCTTAGTGCGCCTCTAAAGGGCCAACTGAACATACCTACCAAATTTGAACGTTTTTGGTCCGGTAGATTTTTAGTTCTGCGAGTGAGTGAGTGAGTCAGTCAGTCAGTCAGTGACTGAGTGCCATTTCGCTTTTATATATATATATATAGATTAGCATCACACTGCAGCTCTATTCACCTTTTTCCGTACATGCTTCTATCCAACCAATGTCTTGGCATCGGAGAAAGTTTCAATCGACATCACTGTCAACAGACCTAAAAGACCTCACATAAAATTGATAAACCATATGGCGACTCTTGGATTTGGCGAGATTTATCAGCAGGACTGTTTTTAGCTATTGGAGGCATAAATAAGCTCTTACTGACGATTGTGCTACTGCTACGTAATCATGTGTCTTAATTGGGCGTTTTTAGTTATATGGGAGCTACAGTTTACTTTGACATCTGTGCAACGGAAAGTGTATTTATGGCTTCGTAAATGAGTTAACTGCCTGGTTTTAACTCTGCAACCGGGCATAAGGCTCAACTCACACTTGGGCGACTCAGGTGGAGAAGAGACTGTACTCTAGTGGAGAGCATGTGTTTCCAAATGGTGACGTCGCGGAGACTAGAATCGACTGGTCTGAGTGTCACCATTTGGAAACACATGCTCTCCACTAGAGTCAAGTCTCTTCTCCACCTGAGTCGCGTAAGTGTGAGCTGAGCCTTAGTTTACAAACGTAATTTGAAAGTTAACTATTTTTAAATGTTTTATATTCAAGTATATGTTTGACCAAGTTTACAAACAAATGTAAATAAGTGTATATTATTGACATAGTTTATATGACAACCCTACGACGAGGACCAAGTCAGGTCCACTTTCAGTCAATCCAGATGGGTCGATGTCAAACGAGGCCACCGACAGTCGAGACGTGCGACATTTGAGGCCAGCGACCGTATAGGACTCCTGAAAAAGAGTCCTCAAATGTCGCCTGTGTCAGGCGACAGTAGAGGACTCTTTGATTTTTGTACAGTCCCGACAGTTGAGACCTGCGACCGTAGAGGACTGATTTTTAGTCCTCTACGGTCGCAGGCCTTGACTGTCGCGCCCCCATCCAGATATCTGGTCATGACTAAGGAGAGAAGTATAAAGTTATTGTCATGGCATATTTTATTATGCTGTCTTTCCTCTGTAATAATGGTAACTATCTAAACAGTATTTCCAAGTATTGAAAAATAGGGAGCTAATGTTATTTTTTATTTTTTAATTAGATTTTTGACACTAATTTTATTTTGATTTTCAGGCGGGACCGAGTTCAGGTTTCTCGGAGGGCGGGGGATTGTATGCGTTGGGTTTGATTCACGCCAACCACGGCGCGGTCATCACCGAATATCTGCTGAGTCAGCTGAAGGACGCGCAGAACGAGATGGTGCGACACGGCGGCTGTCTCGGACTTGGATTGGCTGCCATGGGAACCAACCGTCAGGATGTCTACGAACAGCTCAAGTTCAATCTGTATCAGGACGATGCTGTGACCGGGGAGGCTGCAGGTAATTGAACAAATAATAAACATTTACTCTATCTCCTTCTTCTTCTCCACCTCCTACTTGTAAAATTCAAGTTTGTGTTTGTCAAAGAACAGTTTATTGTAAAGGTCTAATTGTACCTATCTAAACAGTATTTCCAAGTATTGAAAAATAGGGAGCTAATGTTATTTTTTATTTTTTAATTAGATTTTTGACACTAATTTGATTTTGATTTTCAGGCGGGACCGAGTTCAGGTTTCTCGGAGGGCGGGGGATTGTATGCGTTGGGTTTGATTCACGCCAACCACGGCGCGGTCATCACCGAATATCTGCTAAGTCAGCTGAAGGACGCGCAGAACGAGATGGTGCGACACGGCGGCTGTCTCGGACTTGGATTGGCTGCCATGGGAACCAACCGTCAGGATGTCTACGAACAGCTCAAGTTCAATCTGTATCAGGACGATGCTGTGACCGGGGAGGCTGCAGGTAATTGAACAATTCAACTTTTACTTTCAATTCTTCTTCTCCTTCTCCACCTCCTCCTTGTAAAATTCAAGTTTGTGTTTGTCAAAGAACAGTTTATTGTAAAGGTCTAATTAAAACTTTACCTACTGGAATCTTGAAGAATATAAAATAGGCCAATAATCATCCTCGGTAAATTAAGAATTTATATGCAAAATGTGAAGTTAATGAGTTGAGTAGTTGAGACGTGATGATGCGTCATTCGTGAATTTCCTATCCCCTACGTGTACAAGTCAGTTCTTCCCTCTATTTATAAATTTGATACAAACAACTCACTTCCGTATCAAATCCCCCAACAAACTTGAAACAAACAATCCACTTCCGTATCAAATCCCCCAACAAACAGGTTAGAAACAACTCAATATCATATTAATTTTGATACAAACTTGTCTTCCGTATCGATAAACGTGAATTTCCTATCCCCTACGTGTATAAGCCAGTTATTCCCTCCATTATATTATAGGTGACTTATCCATGTTCGATGACTAATCCATCAATTCTTTATTATCATGTTTTATTCAATTATTTCCCCCTTTACTATCTGAAAGTTGTCTATCAAACTGAATTCAATTTATATAATGTTATCCTGCACTGATTCAAATTAATTATTTCTCCCTTTACTATTGAAAGTTGTCTCTCAAACTGAACCCAATTTATATCATGTTATCCTGCATTAATTTCAAATTCTTGATAATTATATCAAAATGAATATTTGTTTAACAAATTATATTTTGTTTACGTATTATGTTTATACTATGAACTACTGCACTACCATGTTTTTCTTTTTCTTTTTTGAAAGTGTATGCTAATTTTTGTTTGAAGTGTTTGCTAAATTTTTTGTTTCTACAGTTACTTTTTTTCTAGTTGTTTTCTCAAATTGGAGTGCTTACTGAATGCTAATTGCTAGCGCACAAACTTTGTTTTGATGGCAACGCCAATATTATATATTTTATTATTATTTAGTTTCAATAAAAGCTTTTGTATTTTGTTAGTAAATTTCTAATGTATGAAACTGAATTTTGTTTTCCATGTTTTGTGAATCATTTATATGAATTTGGCAATGTATGAATTTGTTTGATTTGCAGGCATAGCAATGGGCATGGTGATGCTGGGCTCGAAATCGTCACAGGCGATCGAGGATATGGTGGCTTATGCGCAGGAGACGCAGCACGAGAAGATCCTGCGCGGCCTGGCTGTGGGGATAGCTCTCAACATGTACGGCAGACTGGAGGAGGCGGACGCCCTCATTCACTCGCTCTGTCAGGACAAGGATCCCATCCTCAGACGTAGTGGCATGTACACCATCACTATGGCCTACTGTGGCACCGGTAAGTAGGCACACTCGTCAATCTGTGGTCTAAAGTTGTGGCAATTTATGTACCAAGTGAGAACACTCATTAATCTGTGGTCTATAGTTGTAGAAATTTATGTACGATGTGAGAACACTGATGAATCTGTGGTCTATACTTGTAGCAATTCATGTACCAAGTGAGAACACCATCACTATGGCCTACTGTGATACCGGTGAGTACGCACACTCGTCAATCTGTGGTCTAAAGTTGTGGCTATTTATGTACCAAGTGAGAACACTCATTAATCTGTGGTCTATAGTTGTAGAAATTTATGTACCATGTGAGAACACTGATGAATCTGTGGTCTATACTTGTAGCAATTCATGTACCAAGTGAGAACACCATCACTATGGCCTACTGTGATACCGGTGAGTACGCAAACTCGTCAATCTGTGGTCTAAAGTTGTGGCTATTTATGTACCAAGTGAGAACACTCATTAATCTGTGGTCTATAGTTGTAGAAATTTATGTACCAAGTGAGAACACTGATGAATCTGTGGTCTATACTTGTAGCAATTTATGTACCAAGTGAGAACACCATCACTATGGCCTACTGTGGCACCGGTGAGTAGGCACACTCGTCAATCTGTGGTCTAAAGTTGTGCCTATTCATGTACCAAGTGAGAACACTCATGAATATGTGGTCTAAAGTTGTGCCTATTCATGTACCAAGTGAGAACACTCATGAATCTGTGGTCTATAGTTGCAGCAATTTATGTACCAAGTGAGAACACTCATGAATCTGTGGTCTATAGTTGTAGCAATTTATACCAAGGTTGAGAACACTCATGAATCTGTGGTCTATACTTGTAGCAATTTATAACAAGGTTGAGAACACTCTTGAATCTGTGGTCTATACTTGTAGCAATTCATGAACCAAGTGAGAACACCATCACTATGGCCTACTGTGGCACCGGTGAGTAGGCACACTCGTCAATCTGTGGTCTAAAGTTGTGGCTATTTATGTACCAAGTGAGAACACTCATGAATCTGTGGTCTATATTTGTAACAATTTATGTACCAAGTTAGAACACTTCGCAATCTGTGCATTCTGTAGCTTTGCCACCGTGACTTTGAAATGGCATATCGGCAAGGTATGGTTCACGGGGTAATATTCACGGCTTTGCAAAAACATGAGGCTTCAGAGACCCTAATAGATCCCTAGATGGAGGAAGCTCCCTACACTTAACCTAGCTCCGCAGTGCAGGCTGGATGCTTGTCTGACTCGGACTAGGCGCTGAGACAGCGAATAATAGCAGCGTTGGTGGGAATGCGAGCGGCCGCAGTAAGCTCTTCCACCCAGCAATGGTCGGCGTAGTTCCGCCTAGCGGACAGACGAGAGATCAATCCAGTCGGTTATTTGATCCCTCCAGCCAGGCTCAGCCAAGCAGCCGAGACAATAGAACAATGGAGTGGCGGTCTTATTCGCGTTCATCAGCAGTTTTCTTTCTCACGATTATTTTGATTTTTGTTCTACCTATAATCAATAATAACTCCAGTCACCAGTAAAAAGTTTCCAGAAACGTGGTTTACTACCATATTAATGACTTTTCATGATGATTTTTAATTATTTAAAAACATTGTTGACATTCTGAGCCTTCAGGCTAAACTTGGGGTCGCTGAGAACGAATCTGCAATCAGAATTTCTCTATCACGAAAAAAAACCCAGCTGTTGATCTTCCGGCAACCGTTAACAGTCATCCTGCAATGCGGCCGAAACACTTCCAAGCCAGACACCCATCTCAAATGACAACAACGCCAAGCTGTGAGAAACCATCCTGCACTGCGGCGCTAGGTACAGAGATTCTTCATGAATGAGAGAGTTGCAACGTATCACCACCAACAATGGAAAGAGCATGTTGAACGAATGTCAGCTGATAGGCTGTGTTGTGCTGAAATGACGCAACTCTAAATAGCTCCTTGTGTATATTTTCGGATGCAACACGTTGGTTTTGAGTAGAAACAAAAGGGTATCTGTTGCTTATGGTAAAATACATTTTTAAAAATGTTGGATGTTTTTTGAACGGGTAGTATTGTAGTCTAGTGGCCCTCCGCCAATAGGCAAAGCGACAGGACCCGGACTATACTATAGAAGGCGGTGGTAATAGAGAATCGGCAACTCTGTAGTCCTATCATTTCCACTGACTTTATAACGTAAATCTCACTGTAGTTTGGAGGGAATTTCCTTTTAGTATAACCATAGAGAAACAATAGTGTAAGTATATATCCCATGGTATAGGGAATTAATGTCGCAACTTTTACTGTTATCGCAAGCCGATTACTGTCGATTATTGTCAATTTTTACTGTTTTGTTGGGTGATAGTGTATGAACGGCACAATTTGAGAGACTACCAGCGTCATACAGCTGCATAGGAAAGAACTACGTGAACTATCGGCTTGGGATAACAGTAAAAGTTGCGACATAAACGCCCTATACCTTGGGATATCTACTTATGCTATCGTTTCTCTATGGTATAACTGTGTCAATATCCACTGAACTTTCAGGATTTGTTCCAATGTGAACCGTGGTTTTGTTTAAATTTTCGTTCACTTGTTTCGACAAATAGATAGATGAATAAACCATGGTTTTGTTTAAATTTTGATTCACCTGTTTAGACCTTAGACCAGTTATAGAGTAGACACGGCCCATTGTATATTCATACTGAAAGTCGATGAAGCCAACATCTATTGCCATATCACTATATATCGTGACGTCAGCATTGGATAGAAAACAATGTAAACAAACTCTGCAGAAAAGTATTCTATCCGATGCTGACGTCACGATATGGTGATATGGCAGTAGATGTTGGCTTCAGAGGCTAGACTTCCCAGCGTGTCTATTCTATAACTGGTCTAAGGTTTAGACAAATAAATAAATGAATAAACCGTGGTTTTGTTTAAATTTTTGTTTTCTTGTTTAGACGAATAAGTAGATGGACCGTGGTTTAGATGTTGGTTGACTCGTTTAAACGGTGGTTTGGCGTTGGTTTCAGGTTCAAACCAGGCGATCAGACGTCTGCTGCACGTGGCAGTGTCAGATGTGAACGACGACGTTCGTCGGGCGGCCGTCACGGGGCTGGGTTTCCTGCTCTTCCGAACCCCGGAGCAGTGTCCTAGTGTCGTCTCACTGCTCGCCGAGAGCTATAATCCACATGTCAGGTAACGCAGCCAATCATACACAACACATAGCATTAGAAGATATGCCATGCTTTGTAGAATTCATTCAAAGTTTGCAAGTTTTGTATCAAATTATGGTGTTGTGTATCAAGTTGAGATGATACTGTGTATCATATTGTGTTGATACTGTATCATTTATGGTGATATGCCATGGTAAAGGACCGTTATGTTGCAAATGTGAGTGTTAACTGAAGCCGATAGTCCTAGTAGTTGTTTTTGGTGAAGCTATTTGACGCTAGTAGTCTCTCATACTGTGCCCTTCTTACACTCTCAGGCTAGGCGCACACCAGTTAGTCAATCAATTCAAGACACGTTTAGTCACAATACTTCACATAGTTGCTCATGAAGACATGTCTAGTTGCAATGACTAATCAGTGTGAGTTGCGTCATAAGCATCAATGTGAAGTATTGTGACTAAACGTGTCTTGAATTGACTAACTGGTGTGCCCCTAGCCTTGAACTCCCAACAACACACTAATAATAGAAATCTTGTTGTCGACAGTAATCAGAGAAGAAATTTGCAACATATTTCACAATATGTTTGATTTTCTTGAGCAACTATCGTTGATTTGACCACTCTCATTCAACACAATATGTTTGATTTTGTTTCGAAACTATCGCTGATGTGAAAACCTCCATGAAACACAATTTGTATGATTTCAATATGATTTTTATCGCCGATGTGACCACACTCATTGAACATAATTTATGTTTGATTTCGTTAAGTAACTATCGCCGGTGTCACACAATAAGCTTTGGTTGACGTGTGAGGTTCTTTGAACCTTTGGATCCTTGAATCCGTCCCTTCAAAAACATGACATCGCTGGTGTGAAAACCTCCATTCAATACAATGTTTTTCATTTCATTGAGCAACTATTGTCTATGTGACAACCCCCATACAACACAATGTGTTTTATCTCATTGAGCAACTATCACCGGTGTGAAAACCTTCATTCAATACAATGTTTTTCATTTAATTGAGCAACTATTGTCTATGTGATAACCTCCATAGAAAACAATGTTAACAAACTCTGCAGAAAAGTTTCTATCCGATGCTGACATCACGATGGGGCGATATGGCAGTAGATGTTGGCTTCAGAGGCTAGACTTCCCAGCGTGTCTATTCTATAACTGGTCTAAGGTTTAGACAAATAAATGAATGAATAACCGTGGTTTTGTTTAAATTTTGGTTTTCTTGTTTAGAAGAATAAGTAGATGGACCGTGGTTTAGATGTTGGTTGACTCGTTTAAACGGTGGTTTGGCGTTGGTTTCAGGTTCAAACCAGGCGATCAGACGTCTGCTGCACGTGGCAGTGTCTGATGTGAACGACGATGTCCGTCGGGCGGCCGTCACGGGGCTGGGTTTCCTGCTCTTCCGAACCCCGGAGCAGTGTCCTAGTGTCGTCTCACTGCTCGCCGAGAGCTATAATCCACATGTCAGGTAACGCAGCCAACCATACACAACACATAGCATTAGAAGATATGCCATGCTTTGTAGAATTCATTCAAAGTTTGCAAGTTTTGTATCAAATTATGGTGTTGTGTATCAAGTTGAGATGATATTGTGTATCATATTGTGTTGATACTGTATCATTTGTGGTGATATGCCATGGTAAAGGACCGTTATGCTGCAAATGTGAGTGTTAACTGAAGCCGATAGTCCTAGTAGATGTTTTTGGTGAAGCTATTTGACGCTAGTAGTCTCTCATACTGTGCCCTTCTTACACTCTCAGGCTAGGCGCACACCAGTTAGTCAATCAATTCAAGACACGTTTAGTCACAATACTTCACATAGTTGCTCATGAAGACATGTCTAGTTGCAATGACTAATCAGTGTGAGTTGCGTCATAAGCATCAATGTGAAGTATTGTGACTAAACGTGTCTGAATTGACTAACTGGTGTGCCCCTAGCCTTGAACTCCCAACAACACACTAATAATAGAATCTTGTTGTCGACAGTAATCAGAGAAGAAATTTGCAACATATTTCACAATATGTTTGATTTTCTTGAGCAACTATCGTTGATTTGACCACTCTCATTCAACACAATATGTTTGATTTTGTTTCGAAACTATCGCTGATGTGAAAACCTCCATGAAACACAATTTGCAAGTTTTGTATCAAATTATGGTGTTGTGCATGGAATTGAGATGATACTATATATCATATTGTGCTGATACTGAATCAGTTTTGGCGATATGCCATGGTGTTGGACCGGTTATGTTGCAAATGTGAGTGTTAACTGAAGCCGATAGTCCTAGTAGTTGTATTTGGTGAAGCTATGTGACGCTGGTAGTCTCTCATACTGTGCCCTTCTTACACTCTTACACTCCCAACAACACACTAATAATAGACAGTGTATAGGGTGTCTATGTTGCAAATGTGAGTGTTAACTGAAGCCGATAGTCCTAGTAGTTGTTTTTGGTGAAGCTATGTGACGCTGGTAGTCTCTCATACTGTGCCCTTCTTACACTCTTACACTCCCAACAACACACTAATAATAGACAGTGTATAGGGTGTCTATGTTGCAAATGTGAGTGTTAACTGAAGCCGATAGTCCTAGTAGTTGTTTTTGGTGAAGCTATGTGACGCTGGTAGTCTCTCATACTGTGCCCTTCTTACACTCTTAGGCTAGGCGCACACCAGTTAGTCAATCAATTCAAGACACGTTTAGTCACAATACTTCACATAGTTGCTTATGAAGACATGTCTAATTACAATGACTAATCAGTGTGAGTTGCGTCATAAGCAACAATGTGAAATTTGCAACATATTACACAATATGTTTGATTTTCTTGAGCAACTATCGTTGATTTGACCACTCTCATTCAACACAATATGTTTGATTTTGTTTCGAAACTATCGCTGATGTGAAAACCTCCATGAAACACAATTTGTATGATTTCAATATGATTTTTATCGCCGATGTGACCACACTCATTGAACATAATATATTTGATTTCGTTAAGCAACTATCGCCGGTGTCACACAATAAGCTTTGGTTGACATGTGAGATTCTTTGAACCTTTGGATCCTTGAATCCGTCCCTTCAAAAACATGACATCGCCGGTGTGAAAACCTCCATTCAATACAATGTTTTTCATTTCATTGAGCAACTATTGTCTATGTGACAACCCCCATACAACACAATGTGTTTTATCTCATTGAGCAACTATCACCGGTGTGAAAACCTTCATTCAATACAATGTTTTTCATTTAATTGAGCAACTATTGTCTATATGATAACCTCCATACAACACAATGTGTTTTATTTCGTTTAGCAACTATTGCCAGTGTGAAAACCTGCGTATAAACTAATGTATTTCATACTAAAAAACTGGAATTTATTTAATTTCAGAATTTTTTATTTAATTTATCTATAGGGAGGTTTGAGAAGATAGAAAACATGTTACTGTTTGATTAATGACAAATTGACATATCCTTATACCCCTTTTACAGGTGGTCAGTGGATGAAATAATAGACTACTAATACTAATTTGATTGTCGATTTTTCTTGTTTAGGTACGGAGCAGCAATGGCGCTGGGCATAGCTTGCGCGGGGACTGGGTTGAAGGAGGCCATCGCCCTGCTGGACCCCATGACAAATGACCCGGTGAATTTCGTGAGGCAAGGCGCTCTCATAGCGTCGGCCATGATACTCATACAGCAAACCGAGCAGACCTGTCCCAAGGTCAAGGACTTCCGCACACTCTACTCCAAGGTCAGTCTCTAGAATAAGCAATTTATTTCTTGTAGTATTTTCCCATAGTGATGTCCACGTTATAATGGCAGCACCTGATTAACATTGATGTTGATATCCTTATCTGCCATTCCACAAAGCAGATAGCGAATGTATCAAATCATAGTGTTGTGTATCAAGTTGAGATGATACTGTATCATATTGTGTTGATACTGTATCATGTTGTGGTTGTTCTTGTTTTATAGTGAGGTCCACGTTATAATGACAGTATTTGATTAATATTGGTGTTGCTATCCTTGTCTATGATTCGACAAAGCAGATAGCGAATGTATCAGATCATAGTGTTGTGTATCAAGTTGAGATGATACTGTATCATATTGTGTTGATACTGTATGTTGTAGTTGTTCTTGTTCTATAGTGAAGTCCACGTTATAATGGAAGTATTTGATTAATATTGGTGTTGCTATCCTTGTCTATGATTCGACAAAGCATATAGCGAATGTATCAAATCATAGTGTTGTGTATCAAGTTGTGATGATACTGTATCATATTGTGTTGATACTGTATCATGTTGTGGTTGTTCTTGTTCTATAGTGAGGTCCACGTTATACTGTTGAGTGTTACCTGTGACAATAAATTATTTGAAATAATAACAAGGCTGGCCACACACCGATTAGTCAAGACAAGACATGATCAGACACGTTTAGTCACAATACTTCACATAGTTGCTTATGAAGACATGTCTAATTGCAATGACTATAATCAGTATGAGTTGCGTCATAGTATTGTGACTAAACGTCACTAGTCTTGTCTTGACTAATCCACTAGTGTGACCAGCGTTAGACAGTCGATATATAGTGAGGTTCACGTTATAATGACAGTGTTTCATTAGCAATGGTATGGCTATCCTTGCCTAGCATTCAACAGAGCGGATAGCACTATCTCTTTCTCTCTTTGCGTCTTTTAACAATGTAGAATTAATAATTGATTAATTGCGCGTCGACGTATATACAAGGATTTTGGAAATTTTGCATTTCAAGGATAATATGAAAGGAAAAAGGAGCCTCCTTCGTACGCTAATATTACAGTAAAAATCAGACTATAGAATATTATTCATCATAGATCAGCTGACAAGTGATTACACAGATGTGTGGAGAAGCCAGTCTATTGTTGTATTTCCATAAGGTCTATAGTTTCAATCAGGTACTTGTGGATGAGAATACTGCGTGAGGTCTACTGTTCACAGAACTACTAGTTATATTTATTTTAATGTATAACCACATGTGGATATGGAGAAGGATGGAGGGAATCAGTTGGAGGGATAAAGTTACAAACGAGGAGGTGTTGAGGAGGGTTGGGGAGGGCAGGAGTCTGCTTGATGTGATAAAGGGAAGAAAGAGGAGATGGCTGGGACATTGGATGAGACGGCAATGCCTGTTGGTGGATGCCGAGGAGGGGACCATTCAGGGAAGGAGAGGAAGAGGGAGAAGAAGATACAAAATGTTGGAGGACATGAAGGAGGGGATGAGCTACTATGCAACGAAGCGACTGGCAGAGAATAGAAGAGAGTGGAGGGCTGCTGCCATATAGAAGGACTTGCTTACGAGCAGAAAACTACAGACAGACAGACATAACCACTTAGTACATGAGTTGAGAATGAGGGCTTTTGATATGTTCTCCTCCTAACTAGTCTCAAATTATAGATGAATTTCACTTTGGTTGTCGTTTATTCAACTTGCTTTTGGTGTGCAATAGATTGATTCGATTTGTTTCTATTTTGTGCAGGTGATAGTTGACAAACACGAGGACGTGATGGCAAAGTTTGGCGCCATTTTGGCGCAGGGCATAATTGACGCGGGCGGTCGCAACGTGACGCTGACGCTGCAATCTAGGACAGGCCACACGGACATGTTGGCGGTGGTCGGCACCCTCGTCTTCACCCAGTACTGGTATTGGTTCCCGCTCTCGCACTGCCTGGCACTCGCCTTCACGCCCACCTGTCTCATTGGTGAGTGTTGCGTATCAAATTATGGGGTTGTGTATCAAGTTGACATGATACTGTATCATATTGTGGTGTAAGGCTCAACTGACACTTAGGCGACTCAGGTGGAGAAGAGACTGGAGAGCATGTTGTTTTCGAATGGTGACACTCAGACCAGTGGATTCTAGTCTCCGCGACGTCACCATTTCAAAACACATGCTCTCCAGTCTCTTCTCCACCTGAGTCGCCTAAGTGAAGTTTTGTATCAAATTATGTGTATTAAGTTGAGATGATACTGTGTATCATATTGTGTTGGTACTGTATCATATTGTGGTGATACTGTATCACTGCTTGCCGAGAGCTATAATGTCAGGTAATGCTGTCAACCATAGAGAAAAGATAGCATAAGAAGATATGTCATGCTTTGAAGAATTCATTCAAAGTTTGTAAGCTTTGTATCAAATTATGGTGTTGTGTATCAAGTTGAGATGATATTGTGTTGATACTGTATCATTTATATGGTGATATGCCATGGAGAAGGACCGTTATGTTGCAAATGTGAGTGTTAACTGAAGCCGATAGTCCTAGTAGTTGTTTTTGGTGAAGCTATGTGACGCTGGTAGTCTCTCATACTGTGCCGTTCTTACACCCTTACACTCCCAACAAAACAGTAATAATAAATAGTAATCGGTGAGTACATTTTCATTCAATCCTAACGGTGAAGCTGTCTTTTCAAAAACGCTGAAATCTTCAAATGCTGGTTGCACAACAACAGGTTAAATTGTAACCATGATTGATTCCACGAGAACCAATCAGAGAAGCCATCTTTTCAAAAACGCCTCTGATTGGTTCTCGTGAAGTTAATCATGGTTAAAATTTAACCGGATTTTTTGCAACCGAGCAACAGTCTACATATGTTTACAAAAATTAATAATTCACAATAAGGCCCAACTCTCACTTAGCCGACTCAGGTGGAGAAGAGACTCAACTCTAGTGGAGAGCATGTGTTTCCAAATGGTGACACTCAGACCAGTCGATTCTAGTCTCTGCGACGTCACCATTTGGAAACACATGCTCGCCACTAGAGTTGAGTCTCTTCTCCACCTGAGTCGCGTGTGTGAGTTGAGCCTAAGTGAAAAACCACTGGCATAAGATGACTCTTGTTTGACTCTTGAAGGTGTATTTTAATCCCTTTTTTTCTGTGTTTGCAGGTCTGAACGCACAACTGAAGATGCCAAAGGTGGAATTCCGCAGTGCAGCGCGTCCATCCACCTATGCCTACCCTCCACCGCTCGAGGAGAAGAAACAGGAGGAGCGAGAAAAGGTGACAACTGCAGTGCTCAGTATCGCCGCCAGACAGCGCAGGCGCGGTGGAGGTGGAAGCAGCAGCAGCAAACAAGCGGCAGCTGATTCTGCCACTACTTCCGGTTCAGCTACTACTACTTCCGGTTCGGCAGCTACTTCCGGTTCCGGTGTGGCGGCTACTTCCGGTAAAGAGGAGAAGATGGAGGTGGACGAGTCGAAGGAGGAGGTGACGGCCGAAAAGGAGAAGAAGGGTGCCGACGAGAAGGAAACTAAGAAGGAGGAGAAAGAGGAAAAGGAGAAGAAGGGGAAGAAGGAGGAGAAGTCGAAGCCAGAGCCCAATTTTGAGGTGTTGTCGAATCCGGCGCGCGTGATGAAGCAGCAGTTGAAGGTGAGTTTGGGAGTTTTGATGGAATTTATGTAGAATGACCTGTCATTTTCCAAGTATTTATGAAAGTTTGGTGGTAATTTGAAGTGAAAACGTTGAATTATACTCTGCATAAAATAATTTGAGACTTGGGTAAAGTATAATACAAGATTTAGGCTCAACTGACACTTAGGCGACTCAGTCGAGAAGAGACTAGACTCTAGTGGAGAGCATGTGTTTCCAAATGGTGACGTCGCGGAGACTAGAATCGACTGGTCTGAGTGTCACCATTTGAATAGACATGCTCTCCACTAGAGTCCAGTCTCTTCTCCACCTGAGTCGCCCAAGTGTCAGTTGAGGTTTTGTTTACCCACCTCATAGACTTGATCTGCTGGAGTGTGGACCGTTCTATATGGGAATGAAAATATTCAATTCACTTCATCTCGCATAAGAGGAATTGAGGGCTTGAAGGAGTTCAAAAAACACTCGGGGAATTTCGTATTGAATTGTGTCCTTATAGATTAGCAAACTTCTTTGATGGTTAATTTTTGCTCAATGTATGTTATGTGAAATCTGTTGTTGAATAAAACATAAATATGTTGTCAAATTCTACACTGTTTGAAACTCTCTCCACTCTCCACACTCGCTTCGCTCGCAATATCCGTCTAGCAGGGGGCTCCGCCCCCTGGACCCCCGACTGGGTCGTCCAAGAATGAGATTTTAGTTAAAATATTGCCAAAAGATTTCTTAGTGCGCCTCTAAAGGGCCAACTGAACATACCTACCAAATTTGAACGTTTTTGGTCCGGTAGATTTTTAGTTCTGCGTGTGAGTGAGTGAGTCAGTCAGTGAGTGAGTGCCATTTCGCTTTTATATATATAGATAGATGGAACGGTTCTTCAATAATGACAATGACTCAGTCGAATTTTTGAAATCTGTTGTGTTCTTTTGACTGTTGTGTTGATAGATGAAGGATATTAGTAATAGATATTTTTAGATTACACATTGACGTGTCATATTCTGCGGGAGCATTGTTCCCTTAATGCAGTTTCATATGACGATTGTGTAAAGTAAAGTATCAGTGTTGCCAAATTGTGCAAACTTTCTCTATTCTCATGCAAGCCAACATGACTGGATGTATTCAAATTGACAACTCTGCAACGACTGTGTTGTCGAATTAAATAAATATGGGCTTGCATCAAGAGATTGAAATTTCGCATTGCAGATATTTTGTCCTAGTCTCAACACTAATTCAGAGTATAAGTGCAGTGATGTCTTGAATGTTTGGTCTGTGGTAGATTTAAAAGTGCAGTTTTCAAGTTGAGGATATAATATTGGCCGTCTTAATTAGGGCCGATTCCTACGCCGTGGGATGTATTGTAAACCATTGCTATAGAATCAATCAGCTGACAAGTGGATTATTCATTGCATTTATTACACAGATGTCTAGAGAAGCCTAGCAATGGTTTACAATAAATCCCACGGCATGGGTTGCTTTTCGTGGATTAAGGCTGTGCAAAGGCTAATAACAAACTTTCTACTCGTGATATTTTTCTAAGTTTTTCGATTTGTATCTTAGGAAAACATTACTTTTTGAGATATGAACGACTGAAGTTTGAATTTTTGGGACAGAACATTTCAAATTCGGTAAGAGATAAATCCATGAGATTTAGAGGATGAATTCTTCATGGTATTGTTGATCTAGTAAAACAAGAATTTCCTAAAAATATCAATTTTCAAGATAGCTATTCGATTTACTAAAAATAACCAGAAATAACTTTTAGTTGAGTTATTTTTGGTAAATTGAATAACTTTTTCCAAAAATTTATATTTTCAGAAAATTTTTGTTTTACTAGATCAACAATACCATGAAGAATCCATCCTCTAAATCTCATGGATTTATCTCTTACCGAATTCGAAATGTTCTGTCCCAAAAATTCAAACTTCAGTCGTTCATATCTCAAAAAGTAATTATCAGAAAAAAATGTTTTCCCGAGAAAACTTTTTCATTTTGATAGCTTGATGATATACAAATCAAAAAACTTTAAAAACTATCACGAGTAAAAAGTTTATTTTTAGCCTTTGCACAGCCTTAACGTGGGTCTACTTTTGCGGCGGGCCTAAAGTCTAAAACTTAGGTAAATCACAAGCTCGGAAACCGGCCCTTGAAGATTTCAGTAAAGTCAAGTTTTTAACTAGACCCTTGTGGAGCCCGGATTACCCGCTAGTATATCTAATTTATAACAATGTTCAGTTTAATAAGTTTGTCTTTGTTGTGTGTTTTTGACAGGTAATTTCACTGCTAGAGCCGAACGGTCGCTACGTGCCACTGAAGGAGGTGGGAGGAGGGGGCATAGTGATGATGAGGAGGCGAGGAGGGGCGGCGGCCGCCATGGAGCAGGATGAGGAGGAGGAGGAGGAGCTGGTGGAGCCGGTGGCTGCCTTTGGACCGAAACCCGAAGATGACCGGGAACCGGAACCGCCCGAACCGTTTGAATACACCGAGGATTAGGAGGGTGGTGCAAAGAGATAACTCTGAAATTTGTGGAGGGTTATCATTTTGTCAAAAAATGGAAATATATTTCACTGTATTTTGTAAAAAAAAAAATGGTAATTAAAGGGCCGTTTGCACAGTGATAGCTTAGACTGAATTCAATCAGCTGTTGGCTTAAACTCAAAATAAATCACATTATAACAAATTATACTTGATATAGATTTAATCCAGTTTAAGATGAAATTTAGTTTGAACTGGCATGTGCGCATGTGCAAACGGCCCTAGATCTGTCAACATACGTATAGACCCTCCTCCCACCATCCTAATACGCATCTTAATAATCTATGAACTGAAGTTTTCTTTGTTTTTATGGTACTAGAAATCATTATTTTTTCAATTATTGTTTCTAATACCGATGTTTATGTGTTAGAAGATAATCTTCTTATTTGAGAACAATTTTCAGATGTACTGTTTCATAATTAACCTGATAATATTTATTGAATAAATTCGTTTATTATTTAATTAGAAGGGTGTTGATTTTTTTCCTGCATCAAGAAATTATTTATAAAATTTGAGGCTGCAACAATTTTCAGATGTACTATTTCATACATAACCTGATAAAAAAAGTAAATTCGTATGGCTTTTGTTGGTGGCGAGTCCTTTGCGGGAAGGTCCCACTGCCTAAATATACAATTTAAGCCATCAATTTTTTTTTTTTTTTTTAGATTACGTCCTAAAGACTCCAGTCATGGAGTATAAGACAAGTCATGTTATTACATAATAATTCTAACACTAAGTAGTTCAACCTAGTTTAGGTTTGAAAGGAATTCTTGTACACTATAAAAACTAAAAAGCTCTATCAACTAAATATTTTTTCATTTGTTTTTTGAAAATCTTCAAATCATCATTACTTTTCAAGATTTGAGGTAGCTTGTTATAAAATTTCCTACCAATATAATCTGGTTTTTGTTCAAATAACCTACTATTGTGACCCATTATATGATAATCTGCTCTGTTTCGCGTATTATACTCATGAACATCTGAATTCTGGATCACACCACTCGTTTTCACTTGCATTACAACTTCATATACATACAAAGATGGCACAGTTAATAGACCAAGCTTTTTAAATAAAGGCCTACAAGAGTCTAACCTATTCACTTTCTCTATACATCTGAGTGCCTTCTTTTGAATCTTAAACACTCTGTCCATATTTTGTTGAGATGAATTACCCCATACTAACAATGGGCCTTATGACTGTCATACTTCAGTCGGGACCGAAAGTTTAACGTGCCCATCCGATAACACGGGAGTGATCTGGTTAAAAAACTTTTGGTATTGAGAGAGTTTGAACCCGGGATCTCTATGCTGCTACGCAAGCACTCTATCCAGTAGACCACGGATCACTCCAAACCTGATAATATTTATTGAATAAATTTGTTTATTATTTAATTAGATGGGTGTTGATTATTTTTTCCTGCATAAAAAAATCTTTAAAATATTTGAGGCTGTAATATTGAAATCAACTTTATTGCTTTGTTATTGGGACACCTGTGCAGTGATGTCCCACTAGTGTCCCAGTTTGCTTCACACTCGGGACACCACTGGTGTCCCATTGTAATAGGGCCTAAAAATTATGACTGTTGACTGGAAACCAACGAAATTTAAATTTCTGGCAGAGGTATGCAACGCTCCTTCTAGCGTATCATTTTGAAAACCGGTTCCGTATCAAATTGATTTGTTCTGTATCAGACCTCTGATTGGTCCATTCAAATTTACCGCCATCTAGATCCAGAGGTGAACAAATGGCAGGTTTCAGGAATAAAGTAGAGTTCAATGGAATGAAAAATCGTTCTAAATCAACAAAAACAAGTTTTTATATTTTTATTTAAAATTTATTTATTAACTTTGATATTTATAATGATTTTTCCCGTTGAATACAGCGCATGCCTACACTGTGAAAATATTGAATGGGGTGGATCTCAGATCTCCTAAATTTCAATTTATACTGCCTATAAAATCTTATGTATATAACATAGAAGGTTTGGTGTAAATATGGATTCAAAGTGAAAGAGAAGGTTGGAGAGGCTAAGTTTCCGCTTGAAAATGGCAAAATGTTAATTTAATTCGAATTTCTAAATAATTTTAGACAATAAACTCAGATAACCCAAAGTTATCTGAACAGCTGTTTCTACCACAATTGAAATCTGGACAGAACGAATGTCGTCACCCTTGTATGGGTCGATGCTCGATCATGGCTGAAGGAAGGCTTGTAAATTTTGATGCGAGGATGTGAACAGAAAATTTGTTAATTTTATCAATTTGGCGTGCTTAATTTTAGTAAAAGTTGCATTGGAAAGTGTAGAAAAACGGCTACAAATGCTCAAACAATTGCAAATGGGTCTCCGGGCTTTTCTGTTGCTCGCCTCTAGAGTCTGGACGTGTGTTTGTTTTCTACTCAAAAAGCAGGTTAGAACTGTAAGTTGATAGATTTCGGTAATTTTATGCAAATTTCCACTACAAAATTCACGAATTTTGCACATTTACTAACTAATCCACCCTCTACTACCAGTTTCCCAAGCATTTAGCACCTAAAATTAAATCTACAGTTGAAATTTCGGCAGGGGGCATCTCAGATCTCACTCAAACCAAAACTAAACCCCATTTTAAAACTTTATTACTAATCCTGTACCATTCTCCAGAATTTTTAACGATACCATCAGTAATATCTTCTCAAAATCTACCAATTTTGTTTCTAAAAACTTGATTTAATTTAAAATTAACCCAAAAATCCTGGTTGAAATGTTAGGTTGTTAGATCGGCTTTGCATCCAGGATTGACCACTGGTTTAATATTGAATAATAGCTGTTGGTCAAATTATAATATTCAATTTTGCTTAATCTACATGACATTTTGGATACCTAATAATCTAGTTGATGGAAGGTTAGGAGTTTTATAGTTTTTAGGTTATGTTTGACTTGAGGCTGGCCATTCAAATAGGACAAGTTTGTCATTCATGTCGTTTCATCAGTGAAAGGCTCCCAAAAATGTTTTGAGGTTAGGTTTAGTCGTGAATAACATTAATGTGAACTGTTTTTTGCATTATTATGTATTTGATTTGTTATGTATTTGACGCCATCGATCCCATATTCTGAGTAAAGGATGCAGATTTAGGTATAAAGGTTTAAATAAATCATCTTTCCGTTCTATTCTAACATCAATGATGACCACTCCACCAGTGGTCACAAGTTGAAGGGAAAAATGGAGGAGTATATTTAAATAATTATGTAATAATTGTTATTAATTTTGTGTTTTGTTTCGGTTGCAGATCGTTCAACATGAGCCTGTCAAATATGAGTTGTATCCATTGTCTCCTCTCTCAAGGCATAGACTAAGTGAGTATTCAAATTCTATTATTTCTATTGAATTGGACTTCACCTAAGTACACATCTCAATATCATTCTCATACGTAATTGATTACATTGATAATGCCGTTCAGTTACAGTATCACCACAATATGATACAGTATCACCACAATATGATACAGTATCACCACAATATGATACAGTATCAACACAAAATTAATACTATACAATGAAGACACTATAGTGAGGTCCACGTTATAATGACAGTATTTGATCAACTTTGGTGTTACTATCCTTGTCTATTATTCGACAAAGCAGGTAGTACTATCCTTTTCTTGCTCCACAACGATGCCAAATCTGTTTTTGCGAGATAGAAAGATAATTAATCAAGCAGAAAATCGGCAATGCTGTTTTCTTATCTTAATCCACTGTCATTATAACTTGGATCTCACTATAGACTGTATCACTAAAATACAATACATTATCAACACAATATTATACAGTTTCATAAGATAGCAGAAGAATATGATATCCGTTGCTATAGGACGTTTATGTTCCAAATTTTTTCTCTGATTACTGTCGACTACTGTCTATTATTAGTGTGTTGTTGGGAGTGTAAGAGTGTAAGAAGGGCACAGTATGAGAGACTACCAGCGTCACATAGCTTCACCAAAAACAACTACTAGGACTATCGGCTTCAGTTAACACTCACATTTGCAACATAGACACCCTATACACTGTCTATTATTAGTGTGTTGTTGGGAGTGTAAGAGTGTAAGAAGGGCACAGTATGAGAGACTACCAGCGTCACATAGCTTCACCAAAAACAACTACTAGGACTATCGGCTTCAGTTAACACTCACATTTGCAACATAGACACCCTATACACTGTCTATATTAGTGTGTTGTTGGGAGTGTAAGAGTGTAAGAAGGGCACAGTATGAGAGACTACCAGCGTCACATAGCTTCACCAAAAACAACTACTAGGACTATCGGCTTCAGTTAACACTCACATTTGCAACATAGACACCCTATACACTGTCTATATTAGTGTGTTGTTGGGAGTGTGAGAGTGTAAGAAGGCACAGTATGAGAGACTACCAGCGTCACATAGCTTCACCAAAAACAACTACTAGGACTATCGGCTTCAGTTAACACTCACATTTGCAACATAGACACCCTATACACTGTCTATTATTAGTGTGTTGTTGGGAGTGTAAGGGTGTAAGAAGGGCACAGTATGAGAGACTACCAGAGTCACATAGCTTCACCAAAAACAACTACTAGGACTATCGGCTTCAGTTAACACTCACATTTGCAACATAGACACCCTATACACTGTCTATTATTAGGTGTTGTTGGGAGTGTAAGAGTGTAAGAAGGGCACAGTATGAGAGACTACCAGCGTCACATAGCTTCACCAAAAACAACTACTAGGACTATCGGCTTCAGTAACACTCACATTTGCAACATAGACACCCTATACACTGTCTATTATTAGTGTGTTGTTGGGAGTGTAAGAGTGTAAGAAGGGCACAGTATGAGAGACTACCAGCGTCACATAGCTTCACCAAAAACAACTACTAGGACTATCGGCTTCAGTTAACACTCACATTTGCAACATAGACACCCTATACACTGTCTATGATTAGTGTGTTGTTGGGAGTGTGAGAGTGTAAGAAGGGCACAGTATGAGAGACTACCAGCGTCACATAGCTTCACCAAAAACAACTACTAGGACTATCGGCTTCAGTTAACACTCACATTTGCAACATAGACACCCTATACACTGTCTATTATTAGTGTGTTGTTGGGAGTGTAAGAGTGTAAGAAGGGCACATTTTGAGAGACTACCAGCGTCACATAGCTTCACCAAAAACAACTACTAGGACTATCGGCTTCAGTTAACACTCACATTTGCAACATAGACACCCTATACACTGTCTATTATTAGTGTGTTGTTGGGAGTGTAAGAGTGTAAGAAGGGCACAGTATGAGAGACTACCAGCGTCACATAGCTTCACCAAAAACATCTACTAGGACTATCGGCTTCAGTTAACACTCACATTTGCAACATAACGGTCCTTTACCATGTCATATCACCGTAAATAATATAGTACCACCACAATAATTATGTTAAAGTATCATCTCAACTTGATACACAACACCATAATTTGATACAACACTTCCAAACTTTGAACGAATTCTACAAACCATAGCATATCTCCTTATGCTATCTTCTCTAACACCACACGAGACTCAGTATCAACACAATATGATACAGTACTATCACAACTTGATACACAACACCATAATTTGATATAAAACTTCCAAAATTTGAATGAATTCTACAAACCATGGTATATCTTCTAATGCTATCTTTACTCTATGGTATCACCGTAAATGATACACTATCACCACAAATGATACAGTATCATCTCAACTTGATACACAATACCATAATTTGATACAAAACTTCGAATGAATTCTAGAAACTACAGGTGGAAATTACTGAGATTTCAGTACTGATTACTGATTATCTCAGTGATTTTCATCTATAGACTGGCTGGCCGCTATGGCTTTGTATAAAATGAGCGCTGCTATCCAGAGATTGTGAGTTTGGTGTAAGGGTCAACATCCCTGACGGCAATTAGGAGGTACTGGGTTCGATTCCCGGGCTGACAAATAATTTTTGCCCTCAAATTTTAGCGCTCATCGAATTTCCATCTAGCTGTTTACCCTGTTGTCAATATTTGCAGTAGCAGAGGTCTTCGGGGTGATTTACAGCATTTAATTGGGATTTTCGTTTAATAATAATTATTATGAAAATAATTTTTGAATAGCTCATCGAATTTCCATCTAGCTGTTTACCCTGTTGTCAATATTTGCAGTAGCAGAAGTCTTCGGGGTGATTTACAGCATTTAATTGGGATTTTCGTTTAATAATAATTATTATGAAAATAATTTTTGAATAGCTCATCGAATTTCCATCTAGCTGTTCACCCTGTTGTCAATATTTGCAGTAGCAGAAGTCTTCGGGGTGATTTACAGCATTTGATTGGGATTTTCGTTTAATAATAATTATTATGAAAATAATTTTTGAATAGCTCATCGAATTTCCATCTAGCTGTTCACCCTGTTGTCAATATTTGCAGTAGCAGAAGTCTTCGGGGTGATTTACAGCATTTAATGGGATTTTCGTTTAATAATAATTATTATGAAAATAATTTTTGAATAGCTCATCGAATTTCCATCTAGCTGTTCACCCTGTTGTCAATATTGCAGTAGCAGAAGTCTTCGGGGTGATTTACAGCATTTGATTGGGATTTTCGTTTAATAATAATTATTATGAAAATAATTTTTGAATAGTAGCGCTCATCGAATTTCCATCTAGCTGTTCACCCTGTTGTCAATATTTGCAGTAGCAGAGGTCTTCGGGGTGATTTACAGCATTTGATTGGGATTTTCGTTTAATAATAATTATTATGAAAATAATTTTTGAATAGCTCATCGAATTTCCATCTAGCTGTTTACCTGTTGTCAATATTTGCAGTAGCAGAAGTCTTCGGGGTGAATTACAGCATTTAATTGGGATTTTCGTTTAATAATAATTATTATGAAAATAATTTTTGAATAGCTCATCGAATTTCCATCTAGCTGTTCACCCTGTTGTCAATATTTGCAGTAGCAGAAGTCTTCGGGGTGATTTACAGCATTTGATTGGGATTTTCGTTTAATAATAATTATTATGAAAATAATTTTTGAATAGTAGCGCTCATCGAATTTCCATCTAGCTGTTCACCCTGTTGTCAATATTGCAGTAGCAGAGGTCTTCGGGGTGATTTACAGCATTTGATTGGGATTTTCGTTTAATAATAATTATTATGAAAATAATTTTTGAATAGCTCATCGAATTTCCATCTAGCTGTTTACCCTGTTGTCAATATTTGCAGTAGCAGAAGTCTTCGGGGTGAATTACAGCATTTAATTGGGATTTTCGTTTAATAATAATTATTCATCAATTAGCATTTGATCAAATGCAACTTCCAATTTACTTCAATCTGTAGACTTCTATATAATCCTATACGTTTCATATCAGAGCCACTATTTCTGATAGGTGAACTCTCTCATATAATCCTACACGTTTCATATTAGAGCAACTATCGCTGATATGTGAATACTCCCACATAAAACAATGTGTTGAATTCCGTTGAGCAACTACCTCAACAGACTTTCAACAGACCCCTGCAAAGCACGGGTAACACTGATAATATTCCCGGGCTGACAAATAATTTTTGAATAGTAGCGCTCATCGAATTTCCATCTAGCTGTTTACCCTGTTGTTAATATTTGCAGTAGCAGAAGTCTTCGGGGTGAATTACAGCATTCAATTTGGATTTTCGTTTGATAATAATAATTAATGCTAAAAATCATGGCCCATCTTCTTATGCTATCTTTTCTCTATGATGTCGTTCACTGATGCAGTATGATCAATATTTGTTATCTGTTTCACAGACATAGTACGTCGCAAAGTGCTTGTTCTGGACCTGGACGAGACGCTGATCCATTCGACCAATGAGGGCATAATGCGTCAGAGCGCATCGCCCCTCTCCACTCGGCCACCGCAGCCGCCCGCCGATTTTGTGCTCAAGGTCACCATCGACCGGCACCCGGTCCGTTTCTTCGTTCACAAACGACCGCATGTCGACTTCTTCCTCGATATTGTGAGTATAATACCAACACATAAAATTGTTCGCTTAATATTATAGGATAAGGAAACGTTGCGAGGTTAGGAAAGGATTGCGCTATCTGCTTTGTGGAATGATAGACAAGGATAGCAACACCAATGTTAATCAAATACTGCACACATTATAACACATTATTGACCGGCACCCGGTCAGATTCTTCGTTCACAAACGACCGCATGTCGACTTCTTCCTCGACATTGTGAGTATAAACCCAACACAAGATTGCTCGCTTAATATTATAGGATAAGGAAACGTTGCGAGGTTAGGAAAGGATTGCGCTCTCTGGAGCCTGTTTCACAAAGGTACAAGTAGGTTACAAGTCTTGTTGCCAACCATGGTTTTGGAGAACAGCTGATTACAAGCGTTTCACACAAGCAGAATTGTAAACTTGTAGTTACAATGAATTTCTACAAGTTTACAAGTGATTTGCTTGTTACGAACAAGTGTTTCACAAAGATTTTCATTGTAGTCAACAATTTTTGTCGAAATTACTTGTTCGTAACTATGAAATTTCTAACGAAGTGGAAAGCTATGTAAAGGATTCACAAGTGATCATTAAAATGATTTTAAATATTCAATAAATATTTCTAATAATCAAAAATGACCTATATTCCTCTATAATTCATTATTTTGGAAATATATGCGTTAGGAAATTGAATTTAATAAATTTCCTAAATAGTTAATAATGTGTTACAGTATAATATATAGTATACATTATATATAGTACATATACTATAATATATATACAGAGTACATATACTGTGTAGGTTACAAATTCAGCAATCAATGAAGTAGACTGTACAAAAAACATTATATTGTTTTTAAATATTTTCAAAGTATTAATGAAAAGTATAAGTATTGCCAAATCAAATCAAATTTATTGCCAAAATCATATAAATAATTCACAAAACATGAAAACAAAATTCAGTTTCATACATTAGAAATTTACTAACAAAAATACAAAAGCTTTTATTGAAACTAAATAATAATAAAATATATAATATTGGCGTTGCAAGAAAAACAAAGTTTGTGCGCTAGCAACGAGCATTCAGTAAGCACTCCGATTTGAGAAAACCAGAAAAAAAGTAACTGTAGAAACAAAAAAAAAATTTAGCAAACACTTCAAACAAAAAATTAGCATACACTTTCAAAAAAGAAAAAACATGATAGTGGAGTAGTTCATAGTATAAACATAAACGTAAACAAAATATAATTCGTTGAACAAATATTCATTTTGATATAATTATCAAGAGTTTGAAATTAGTGCAGGACAACATTATATTAATTTTGGGTTCAGTTTGAGAGACAACTTCCAATAGTAAAGGGGGAAATAATTAATTTGAATCAGTGCAGGATAACATTATATAAATTGAATTTCGGTTGATAGAAAACTTTCAGATAGTAAAGGGTGAAATAATTTGAATAAAACATGATAATAAAGAGTTGATGAATGCCTAGAGTTGAAATAGTTTGACTACAACATTTTTCGGTCTTGATCCAGTTCTCAATTTTTGTTTTAAGTGCTTTAGAGAGTTTTATTTTTATAAAATGTTCTGGAATAATATTTATTAGTTTATTTACTATGTAGTTGAATTGTCTTCTGCATATAGGCCTAGTTAAGTCAGTTCGAGGAACAATATATCTGTTTGCAGATCTGAAAATATAATTAGTTTGATGCAGTGTAAAGATATCTGTATGATAGCTAATATATTTAATTAGATTTTTAATATATAGCTGTCTGACTGTCATAACTCCAAATTCCAGAAAGTAAAGTAACCTTTATAAAGGATGAATTATCATGAAAATAGGTTATGTTTACTATTGAAGTAATTGTAGACATGTAAAATTGTAAACTTGTAGATCATAAATGTTTGTGAAACGTGAGTACTTGTAAACTTGTAACTACAAGTACTTGTCCGTAACCATGGTTGGTAACAATACTTGTACCTTTGTGAAATAGGCCCCTGCTTTGTGCAATGATAGACAAGGATAGCAACACCAATATTGATCAAATACTGCACACATTATAACGTGGACCTCACTATAGAACAAGAACAACCACAACATGATACAGTATCAACACAATATGATACAGAGTCATCTCAACTTGATACACAACACTATGATTTGATACATTCGCTATCTGCTTTGTGGAATGATAGACAAGGATAGCAACACCAATGTGAATCAAATACTGCACACATTATAACGTGGACCTCACTATAGAACAAGAACAACCACAACATGATACAGTATCAACACAATATGATACTGAGTCATCTCAACTTGATACACAACACTATGATTTGATACATTCGCTATCTGCTTTGTGGAATGATAGTCAAAGATAGCAACACCAATGTTAATCAAATACTGCCATTATAACGTGGACCTCACTATAGAACAAGAACAACCACAACATGATACAATATCAACACAACATGATACAGTATCATCTCAAATTGTTACACAACACTATGATTTGATGCATTCGCTATCTGCTTTGTGTAATGATAGACAAGGATAGCAACACCAATGTTGATCAAATACTGCACACATTATAACGTGGACCTCACAAAGTGTGTCACCCCCAAACATGTAAGGCTCGCTTCACTCGTCAACAATTTGTACATCATGTAGAGTGCCTATTTACTTACCTCATAAATTATTCGTGTCAGAATCACTTCGAGATCTTGGATAGAGAACTCCCAGGTCGAAATGGCCAGGAATCCCTGTATGGACATAATAAAAATGACGAATACTAATTAGAAAACTCCATTTTTATAATTCAACTAGCCGTCAGGCTCGCTTCGCTCGCCATATCCGTCTAACCAGGGGGCTCCGCCCCCTGGACCCCCGACTGGTTCGTCCAAGAATGAGATTAGCAGGCTCGCCTGCATTTTTCATTTGAGCATTTTTATCATGTTAGGACGATCCAGTCGGGGGTCCAGACTAAACGTCTGGCTAAACGGATATGGCGAGCGAAGCGAGCCTGACGGCTAGTAATATAATATTCCCAGGGATAGCTCTGATTGAAGTAGCAGTGCCCAATCAATTTTTCCGCGATAAATGCATTTCAATCTTCAACTTGGTGCCAACCTAACAAAGTCAACTCAACTTAATGCCAACCTGACAAAATTATTAATTTAGTTACCAGTTAACAACTGTTTCGAAGAGGTACTCTTTCTAGATTATACTGTAGTTCTATATTAACATATGGTATGGACATTTTTCAATTATAATTAAGAGAATAAGAAGAATATACATGCTAAAAGAAGAACTTTAAACCCTTAAAAACCACCCTTAGAGTTGAAATATTGCCAAAAGATTTCTTAGTGCGCCTCTAAAGGGCCAATTGAACATACCTACCAAATTTGAACGTTTTTGGTCCGGTAGATTTTTAGTTCTGCGAGTGAGTGAGTGAGTCAGTCAGTGAGTGAGTGCCATTTCGCTTTTATATATATAGATAGTTTCATTTTTTTGAATTTATATCACTAATATTATTATTTTATAATTTTCTTCTTCAAAGGTCAATAATTATTATTCCCAAGCAACGTCTGTATTCTATTACTGTATATTATTGTAGTCTTTACAATGTCGACTATAGAAAATCAAATTCAAATTTATCTTATTTCATAAAATTAATACACAGTTCAATATTTATTTATTTCTACATTGATAGATACAATATAATTCTCAACTATGAATGATTGGGGATGGAACAACAGGCTTAAAGCCCAAAACTGTTCCTTTCCCAAATTTAGATAGAAATTGTCCAAAAATAGGTTACGATTTCACTTCTTGATTTTTGTCCAATTTTGAGTCCAAAATATTTATAAACTAGGAATTTAGAATTTAGGAAAGTTGAAAACCAAATTAAAAAAAGAATACTCCACTAAATCATCACTAATAACTGAAATATACAGGGTGATTCTAAATTATGGTAAAATAATTTAATACGTGATAGTAGAGGTAAAAATAAGAGAAAAAGTTCTTATAACATATAAACGGTTCATTAGCGAGCTATACAGGATGAAAGATTTCGCCCGGAATTCAGTTCCTCTGCTGAAATACACCGATGCTGAATTGTTTGGGGACTAGTTTTTGAAAAACTTATTCTGGATTCATATGGAAAATTGAATAAAACTAGTCTGGAAGCTGTAGTGTGAGTAGTTTTTGAGAAAAAAGTTGAAATATGCAAAAAATCTATGAGTAATTAGTTCTCTCCTCAAATTTTTGTGGTGTTGTGTACTACATAAGAATACATTTTATTTAAATTTTATTCAAATTTAGTTTACACAGCTTACATAATTATTTCAGAATTAAATTTTCTACAATTTTTATTGCGAAAAATTATTTGTTTACTGGTCATTAAAGAAGGTTATTGGGTAGTTGAGAAGTTGATATTGTGGTAATTATTCATATTGAATGAAAAAGACTAAGAAATTGTCAAAAAAACACTGATTTATTGATAATTAGAAAGACCGGTTTCGGTTATTACATCATTGTCAATCTCTGATAAACTAGCTTTTATAATTATCAATAAATCAGTGGTTTTTTGACAATTTCTTAGTCTTTTTCATTCAATATGAATAATTACCACAATATCAACTTCTCAACTGTGACCCCCAATAACCGTCTTTAATGACCTTTGAACAAATCATTTTTCGCAATAAAAATTGTAGAAAATTTAATTCTGAAATAATTATGTAAGCTGTGTAACTAAATTTGAATAAAATTTAAATAAAATGTATTCTTATGTAGTACATTACACCACAAAAATTTGAGTAGAGAACTAATAACTCATAGATTTTTTGCATATTTCAACTTTTTTCTCAAAAACTACTTACTCACACTACAGCTTCCAGACTAGTTTTATTCAATTTTTCAGATATTTTTCCATAAGAATCCAGCATAAGTTTTTCAAAAACTAGTCCCCAAACAATTCAGCATGGTGTATTTCACCAGAGGAACTGAATTCCGGGCAAAATCTTTCACCCTGTATAGCTCGCTAATGAAGCGTTTATGGATGTATGTTTATAAGAACTTTTTTTCTTATTTTTACCTCTACTATCACGTATTAAATTATTTTACAATGATTGAGAATCACCCTGTATATCACAATTAGTTCAATTTCGAATAAATCAACATGCACACTAATACCATAGAGAAACAATAGCGTAAGTAGATATCCCATGGTATAGGGCGTTTATGTCGCAGCTTTTACTGTTATCTCAAGCCGATTATTGTCGAATTTTACTGTTGTGACCGGGTAAGAGTGTATGAACGGCACAATATGAGAGACTACGAGCGTCATAAAGCTTCACAGGAAAGAACTACGTGGACTATCTTCTTGAGATAACAGTAAAAGTTGCGACATAAACGCCCTATACCATGGCATATCTACTTACGCTATTGTTTCTCTATGCTAATACTTTGTTGCCAATCACACTTGATAAGAATAAGAGTATTGTACAATGTAGACATTATAATGCTTATGATACTAAACATCTACAAAACTTGAAGAAGGGTCTACTTTTTGTATAATATTCATATTTATTAAGCATATGGTATTTTTGTCGAAATTAAGAAAGTTTCACACAATAAGTGCACGTGTCAAAGGTTGAAATGTACTGTATTGCCTGGGGACTGTCTACAGTGAAGGCGTTAGCCTCGCCCAGGTAGGCACGTCTCTCACATTCAAATATGATGTGGTGCACTGTCTGCTCCATCGCCCCACAGTCACTTAGTGGGGAGTCTACAAGTCCCCATTTAAAAAATGATGCATTACATCTCCCAATATATTACTTTTTACATTTCCTTACCGAAAAAAATCAAGGTACCCCAGTTTCCAAATTTCTATACGTTTCAAGGTCCCCTGAGTCCAAAAAACTGGTTTTTGGGAATTGGTCTGTATGTGTGTGTGTGTGTGTGTGTGTGTGTGTGTGTGTGTGTGTGTGTGTGTGTGTGTGTGTGTGTATGAGTGTATGTGCGTCTGTGTACACGATATCTCGTCTCCCAATCAACGGAATGAATTGAAATTTGGAACTTAAGGTCCTTCCACTATAAGGATCCGACACGAACAATTTCGATCAAATGCAATTCAAGATGGCGGCTAAAATTGCGAAAATGTTGTCAAAAACAGGGTTTTTCGTGATTTTCTCGGAAACGGCTCCAACGATTTTGATCAAATTCATACCTAAAATAGTCATCGATAAGCTCTATCAACTGCCACAAGTCCCATATCTGTAAAAATTTCAGGAGCTCCGCCCCATCAATGCAGATAGATTCCCAATTATCAGGCTTCAGATACAATTGAAACAAAAAAAATCAAGTGGAGTAGATTGAGCATGAGAATCTCTACAATTAATGTTCAGTAACATTTTCACCTAAAATTGAAAATAAGCTTTAAATTCTAGAAAATGTGATTATTCAATTGCAAATTATTGTTGATTCTATTAAATTATTCACTATGAAGAGATAGCAGACCTCATGTGTGTCTCCAGCGTTATTGCCCTGTCACCAGCTGGCTCAAATCTTTGAATAGTAGACTTGTGATGCGCGGGAACACTAGCGTCAGGTGATCAATTTTCATAACGGCAAGGAAAGTTGTGTGAGTGCGCCACACCAGATTTTTATATAGTGGATTCATGATTCTGTTTTTCTAGTTCCAAGTTCTCTTGAATTCAAGAAAACTTGAACAATGTAAACACCCCACTAGGTTTTGGAGCTTGAATATATGTTTCGGCACCCAGGTATCGCAGTGGTACGACCTGGTCGTGTTCACCGCCTCGATGGAGATCTACGGCGCGGCCGTGGCCGACCGACTGGACGCCGGTCGCGGCGTGTTGCGACGTCGCTACTACCGTCAACACTGCACCCCCGACGACCTCGGCTCCTACACCAAGGACCTGTCCGCCGTCACGCCCGACCTCACCAGTGTATTCATACTCGACAACTCGCCCGGCGCCTACAGGTCTTACCCAGGTCAGTAGATATTCTAAACTATAAATTTTAATGATATGCTTGTACAATTCATTCGAAGTTTTGTATCAAACTATGGTGTTGAGTATCAAGTTGAGATGATACTGTATCATATTAGCTCCGATACTGTATCACAGTAGCTCCGAAGCTTTCGCAGAAGTAAGACGTTTTGTTGTAGCTCTCTTATCGTAATTATTATCAGTGCGATGGAATAGTCGAGTTTTCATGCTGTGCCTCTGATTTTTATTCTGTTTGAACTGTCTGTGTTTTTAAACTACGTTCACAAAGAAATAGTGAATCTGACACTACACCTGTTAAAAGTAGTAATAATAATTATTCTGCAGCTTCGCAGCAACCTATTACAGCAGAAATTTTTGAAAAGTCGTTGTTAGATTTTAAAAATGATATCCTCGATAGTCAGTCAAAGCTTGAGACGTCGCTTCAGTCTTGTCTTGATAAACTAATGTCAAACTCTGAGATTCTTGCTAAACAGAGTGAAATAATTAAGAATCAAGAAAACATTATTTTATCTTTGCGAAAGGAGAATCTGATTCTAAGGGAGAGTGTTGATTTCTTGTCTGATAAATTCGACTCACTTGAACAATATGGCCGAAGAAACACTTTGGAGATTCATGGTGTGCCGGTGTCGCGTGATGAGAACGTTACAGATCTAGTGATAGCAACGTGTAAGGCCGTCGGAGTAAATATAGGCGCCGAGGCAATTGACTGTTGTCACAGATTGAAGATGGGATCTGGTCAACCGACTCCTGGTATAGTTGCGAAGTTTGTTCGTCGTGACGTTGCGGATAGGGTGATCACCGGCAAAAAATCAGTTAAGAAACTTTCTACTCGTCATGTGGGGTTACCGTGTGATGATCAGCCTGTTTACGTCAACGTATCATTGACCGCTAAGCGAAGGAGAATTCTGAATATGGCTAAAAAACATCAAAGGGAACGCGACTTCAAGTATGTATGGGTTGACCGAACAGGGAGTGTGAGGATTCGCCCTGTACATAATGGGCAGGTTTTTGTTATTAATACTGAAAAGGAACTTGAGAACTTCATAAATGGATGAGATAAATAAGATTCATTGATTGCAATCGAGTGTTTTTTTTTCCTTTTTATTAGTATAAGTCAAATCAAATCAAGTTTCATATCATATAAGTTTTGTTCTTTGTTATTTCTTTTTATCAAGTGCTCATTTTTCGCTTAATTATTGTTTTTCTTTTTTACACAGTAATATTTATCTTGTTATATTTCAAAGATGTATTTCACTTGTTTTGTACTCACCTTAGCTTCACTATTTAAAGGGAAATAATTTTGTTTTTCTCTGATTGAGGGAGGAGAGAGTGTTCAGCATTAACTTAACGTATTAGCGTTTTTCTTCTTCACTCTAAGTCTAATTGGCCTTATGCTGACTATTCTAAATGATTCAGTGAAGATGATTATCGAGAAATGATTATTTTATCAGTGGTAACGGGAACAGCAGATACTATCTGTTGAAAATTTTAATTTTATAGTAAGCTCAAAGTTGTAACTGTGTTGAGCTTTTTGCAAGCTGATTCTGCTCACCATAGTCTTCCATTATCATTGTTATCTTTCTCTCTTGTTTTTGTCATTTGGTGCGCATTATTGATTTCTATTACTACTTGGCATCACGCTTCGGTATGAAGTATGTCACTATACTTCTATCTCGTCGGCTATATTTTGGCTGTTTTGCTGCCATCTCCCCTCTCAATCAACCGGTTTCTCTCTTGATTTTCTCCTTTGTTTTTT
Organism: Nilaparvata lugens; assembly: GCF_014356525.2. NCBI lineage: Eukaryota > Metazoa > Arthropoda > Insecta > Hemiptera > Delphacidae > Nilaparvata > Nilaparvata lugens. The sequence continues at coordinate 20,616,222 of NC_052517.1, read as the reverse complement.
TTTCTCTTAAATATCCTCTTAAAATTATTGGTTCATGATTATTGGCCTGAATTTCAATTCAGATTAATTTTTATGATTTTAATTTGAGAGTAGTAATTTTTTTTTTTTTTTATAAACTCTTTTTCATGACTAAGTTCCTGCTATAGTACGATCTGCAATTATTTATTAAAATACTAATATGACTTAAAGAATGCATAACTTATTTTGTTCTTATTATCACAGATATTGATCCATCAGTTTGTTTTCTGCCAGAGGCGTGGCGTGAATATGAATATATTCTTTTTTATCTTAAAATCTTCATTCTCACTCTGAGAATTTCAATCTCTTTCTGTATCTCATGCTTATCGATAACAGTATTATATAAAGATAGACCCACCTTTTTAATCATTACTGGGAGTTTACACTTTTTATTTGTTCTACCTGCTTTTTTGTCTCTTCACTCATCTTAATTTCTTTAAAATTCTGTTTAAGAGTTATTTGAATATTGCTTGTTTATATTGAGTTATATAAATATATATATATATTTTTTTTCTCTCTTTTATTTGTGTAGGCTGCTGGTGGTCGATTATGATGGCTTCTAGGGAATTGAGTGTGTATTATCAGAATGTGAGAGGTTTAAGAACCAAAACCCATGTATTATTGAATTCTTTACTTGCTTCTGAGTATGACGTGATCTTGCTGACTGAGACATGGCTAAATTCCGGTTTTTCTGACAATGAGATCTTTGATGAAAGATATGTCGTCTATCGCCGGGATCGACCCGGAAGTGACTCCTGTCGCGGAGGGGGTGTCTTAATAGCGGTGCGTAGGCAGATCCAATCTGAGGAGTGTGTTTTGATTAATTCATCTTTTGATTGTCGTAGTTTTGAGAGTTTAATGATAAAAGTATTTGATAGGGATGGTCCTCTATATGTTAATGTTGTTTATTTTCTCAACTCCGCCAATTCTGATCATTATAATAGGTATTTCGATTGTATTGAGGGTTATGTCAATGTGATAGGTGATAGATTGCTTGTTGCAGGTGACTTTAATTTACCTGAAGTGATAGACTGTAATTATGATCTTCTTAATGGTTCTGTGACCGCTAAAAGGTTAGGGAATTTTCTAAATTTTTATGATTTGAAATCTATAAATAGTATTCAAAACTCTAATTTTCGTACACTTGATTTAGTCCTCTGTAGTTTACCCGTCGTAACCCTAGAGCACGAACCCAATCCGCTGGTACCAGAGGATATTGAACATCATCCAGCTCTTAATATAAACTTGCTGAGTGATATTGCCGTGAAAAGACGATCACTCAATAATGCTCCTCCCGTCTTTGATTTCCGTAGAGCAGATTATTTTGCTTTATATAACATGCTTAAAGATTACGACTGGAGTGGCTTGTACGGAATTGATGAAGTTGATGCGGCTGTTGACTGCTTCTACAGTGTAATCTATGAATGTTTTAATGCCACGATTCCTCTTAAATCAATTCCACGTGAACGGTCCAAGTACCCGCCTTGGTTCACTCGCCAAATCATTGAAATGGTGAAGAGGAAGAACAAATGTGCGCGTAAAAAACGGTCTTCAGTTGGTTACATGGATGAATTTCTAAGACTGAGAAGAGAGCTGAAATCTCTTATTTCAGAGGCCTATCGGAATTATGTTATCAAGGTAGAATCGGATCTAGGATACAATTCAAAAAATTTTTGGAAGTTTGTTAATAATAAACACAAGTCTAATGGCTTTTGTGAGAGGATGTCACTGCATGATGAAAATTTTGTTGGGGATGATATTCCTTCAGGATTCGCTAAATACTTTGGTTCTGTTTTTTCACCGGTCACGTCCTGCTATGATAAGGGTGAATCGCTTGATTTTGTTCATAATATTACAAGTGGTACCTTGGAAATATCGTCAATATCAGAGGATAGAATCAAGTCAGCAATTGATAGATTGAAGCCGAGGGTGGCTCCTGGGCCTGATGGTGTTCCTGCCTTCATTGTCAAGGGTTGTTGGGAGCTACTAATTGGGCCTTTGAAGTTCATCTTTGACTTGTCACTGAAAACTGGAGTATTTCCGAGCAGATGGAAGATCTCGAAGATAGTCCCTATATTCAAATCCGGTAGGAGAGATGAGATCATGAACTATAGACCAATAAGTATATTGTCAGTCTTTGCCAAAGTTTTTGAAAGATCACTTTATGATAGGATTCTTTGGTATTCACGCCCTATAATGTCTGAAAATCAGCACGGTTTTCTTCCTGGAAGATCAGTTGTAACAAATTTGTTGGAGTTCACAGTATCTGTCTCTAATGTGCTGGATGCTGGTGGGGAGGTTGATGTTATCTATACAGACTTTAGTAAAGCCTTTGATCGTGTCAATCACGGTGTATTATTGAAGAGACTATCTCAGCTAGGCTTCAGCACTGCATTAATTGAATTCTTCAGAAGTTATCTGTTTCAAAGAGAGAATTTTGTATCTGTGCAGGGAAGCATTTCTTGTGCTTACTTCAGTACATCTGGTGTTCCTCAGGGCAGCAATTTGGGACCCCTTTTGTTTCTGCTACTGATTAATGAGCTACCCCTCCAGATACCCAACTCCAGATGTTTGATTTTTGCAGATGATATGAAAATCTTCAGAGAGGTGAGAGGCTTGGACGATTGTTATTCCTTGCAGGCTGACATTGACAGGGTTGCATTGTGGTGCCATGAGAATAAACTTGAAATGAATGTTAAAAAGTGCAAATGTATGACCATCTCTAGGAAAGCTAATCCAATTTGTCATTCCTACTTGATTGAGGGTGTTTGCTTGGAAAGGGTTACAGTGTGCAGGGATCTGGGCGTTGTTTTCAGTAGTGCACTGTCCTTCTCAGCACATGTTGACCACGTCATAAGCAGGGCAAACAGGCTCTTGGGCTTTGTCCTGAGAAACTCTGCTAGTTTTAATAATGTTAATACTGTGATAACCCTGTATCAATCTCTGGTCAGGAGTGCTCTCGAGTATGCATCCATTGTTTGGAGTCCTTCCACTCATCTGGATGCATTGAGAATCGAGCGGGTGCAGAATAAGCTTCTCCGCTTCCTTTTCTACATGAAATTCGGAAGAGCATGTCCTCTGGGTTTTCCCTCTGGACGTTTGAGGTGCCTTTTCAATTTAGACTCTTTGGGAACTAGGCGTGACAGGTTCTCGTTGCTTTTTGTTTTGTCACTGTTAAGGGGTACTGTCGATTCACCTAGTCTCCTCACAAGGATTGGTTTTCAGGTGCCCTCCTTCAATGTAAGAAGAGTTAGGACCTTTCATGTCCCAAGGTCAAGAACTTTGCATAATTATTGCTCTCCATTAAACAGAGCACTGAGGCTTTTCAATGATTTTTGTGATGGAGTTGATGTACATGGTCCTGCCAGTGAGGCTAGAAGGCGAATCATTGACGCTATTGTTCACTGAATACATCAATCTCAGTCTTTGGGATAAAGTCAGTTGCTCTGATGCTCTCTCTTATTTTTGGAAATATATTTTCCCATTATTTCCCCCCGTATTATAGGTAAAGAAGGTAAATTCCCCCATGCCTATTATTAACCAAGCCTATTATTATAGATATATAGTTACTATAGTATAACTCACTTACATTTTCTTTTGTTTTTTCTCTCTGAAGCATGCATTGTAAATTATTTTTGCAAATGAATCTGTTGTTCAATAATACTTGTCTCTCTTTCAAACTAGTAATTCTTAGATTAGTCTCACATTATTCTAATTTTTTCAAATTTACATGATTATGTATGTAACACTTATATTTTATTTAGTATGGCTTGACTTGTTAACCTCAATATTTTCTCTTCTTTGCTTCATAATAATGTTTTCCAATTTATTTATCCGTAGCTTTAAATTACATTTAACATAATTCAATTTTTGTATTATTATTAGTTATTTTTATTTTAATCAATCTCTACTTTCACATGCTTACCATTCACCATGCTTATATTTATACCATGTTATTTATACCTAATTGCTACACAGCACACACTGTATGAATTTGGTATCATAATATCATCTTCCGTATGTTTAAATGTTTAAATGTTGCGCATTTACGGCGAAACGCGGTAATAGATTGTCATGAAATTCAAATCCTGTATGATTTCGTGTCGGCAAAATATCGGTGTGAAAACGGCTGATGGCTGTTTGGATTGGTGTATCAACATCAATGCTAACATCAAAAGCTAATCTCCTTCAAGACATACTGGCAACAGGTCAGCCCGAGTTCAAAGCAGAGAAAGGGCGAGAGACAATAACTATGATATTTTAGCTATTTCATGCGTTATTTCTTGCAATCAATAGTTCATTTAATAGTGCATACAAATTGCATTCAATGAGGCATGCAATAGTCCGCTCGACAGCTGATTGACCGAGCGAAGTGATGTCTAATATTCAAGTCGACGGTTTAGCATTTCTCTTAATGTTTAAATGGTTGAATGTTTAAATGTTGCGCATTTACGGCGAAACGCGGTAATAGATTGTCATGAAATTTGACAGGTATGTTCCTTTTTCAATTGCGCGTCGACGTGGACGTATATACAAGGTTTTTGGAAATTTTGCATTTCAAGGATAATATGAAAGGAAAAATGAGCCTCCTTCATACGCCAATATTAGAGTAAAAATCAGACTATAGGATTATTCATCATATATCAGCTGACAAGTGATTACACAGATGCGTGGAGAAGCCAGTCTATTGCTGTATTTCCATAAGGTCTATAGTTTCACTCAGGTACTTGTGGATGAGAATACTGCGTGAGCTCTACTGTTCACAGAACTACTAGTATGATTGGGAGAAGACAGTTTTGTGTTACAAATAAAAGTTTCAAAAAAGAATGAGGTTAAGATTTCCTTTTCACTTCAAAAAGTCCAATTTCCACTTCAAAACTAATGACTAAACTAAAAATTTTAATGATATGTTTGTACAATTCATTCGAAGCTTTGTATCAAATTATGGTGTTGAGATGATACTTTATCATTATTGGTGATATGCCATGGTAAAGGACCGTTATGTTGCAAATGTGAGTGTTAACTAAAGCCGATAGTCCTAGTAGTTATTTGGTTTTAAAACATCTAAATTAATTAATCCATTTATGAAAATTACCTAAGGACTGAAAATTTTGTGAAGTGAACACAACTACAAGAGTTAACCTATTTGGGACTATGTGTAACCTTATCTAAATTTGGGAGAGGAATAGCACAAGTTTACCTTATTTTTCTCTCCCTTATCATGTACTTATTGTATGAATCAATAAAGAACTAGTAGTTCTGTGAACAGTAGACCTTACGCAGTATTCTCATCCACAAGTACCTGATTGAAACTATAGACCTTATGGAAACACAGCAATAGACTGGCTTCTCCACGCATCTGTGTAATCACTTGTCAGCTGATTTATGATGAATAATTCTAAAGTCTGATTTTTACTCTAATATTGGCTTATGAAGGAGGCTCCTTTTTCCTTTTATATTATCCTTGAAATGCAAAATTTCTAAAAACCTTGTATATACGTCGACGCGCAATTATAAAAGGAACATACCTGTCAAATTTCATGAAAATCTATTACCACGTTTCGCCGTAAATGCGCAACATAAAAACATTTAAACATTCAACCGTCGACTTGAATCTTAGACCTCACTTCGTTTGGTCAATCATGTACTTATTGTATGAATCAATGAAGAATAAAGAATGTGTGTTTTTATTTCATTTAATTTGGATTCTCGTTTAATAATAATTATTAATTAATTGAATGTTTGTTTTGTTGTGGACAGACAACGCAATTCCAATCAAGTCGTGGTTCAACGACCCGATGGACACGGCTCTACTCAACCTGCTGCCTGTGTTGGACGCCCTCAGGTTCGCCCAGGATGTGCGCAGTGTGCTCAGCCGAAACCTGCACCTGCACCGGCTCTGGTGAGTCAGGGCTGCATCATCACCCTCGTCGCCACATCTTCATAGACACCTCATCCGCCGTCGGCACCGCAAACGGACTCCCAACAGGATACAGAGTGGGTCTGGTAGAGATACACAACACAAACTGGATCCTAACCCAATACACCGTGATTTTGGTAGCAATCCTCAACACAAGCCGAATCCTAACCCAATACCCAGTGATTTTGGTAGCGATCCACTATCTTTAAATACCAGTTGTAGATGTGACCTTGATGACAGATTCAACAACAAATTCAACCTATACAAATTTTTGAAGGGGAATCCTAACCCAATACACCGTGATTTTGGTAGCGATCCTCAACACAAGTCGAATCCTAACCCAATACCCAGTGATTTTGGTAGCGATCCACTATCTGTAAATACTAGTTGTAGATGTGACCTTGATGACAGATTCAACAAAAAATTCAACTTATACAAATTTCTGAAGGGCGATCTGATACTTCCAATGCAAAGCTGTTTTGATCCCAAACATATTCAGTGCAAATGTTTCAAGTCAGATTTAATTCCAAAGCAGAATCCAATGCCGATAAAAACTTGTTCTGATTGTGAATGTTACAACCTTGAACTCCACAAACATAACCTTGAATTTAGGGAGCAATTTAACCTCAAACCCAGTGTGAAACTTGGGTTGCATAACCTCAAACGTCAGGAAACGAATTGCTCGAAACATGTGTGTAGGTTTCACAAACATAAGTGTCAGGAGAAACATATAAAAAAGTTTCAAGAGAATAATCTTGAAATTCAGGATGTAGGGGAAGATAACTTTGATCAGGAAAACAGTCGTAACCAAAATCTGGAACAACATAACTTAAATTTCGAGAACAAACATAACCTCAATCTTGAGCGACATAACCTAAATTTCGAACAAAAACATAACCTCAAACGTACAAAGTGTGGGGAACGGTTCTACTCTTTGAATGCACTGCTGCTGTTGAACTGTGGAACGCAGCAGATGGAAATTGGAGGAACGGAACGGAATAAGGAACAACATCCGGGGAAAGAATTTGAATGAGGAAGTTTGGAATTGAGGACAGAAAGTGATCCTTTACACTACATTTCACAGTAGAAGAACATAAAGTATTCCTTTACAATTAACACTTTCCTTTACAATGGAAAATTTGTGGAACTGAGGAATAGGTGTTACTTTACAGTAAGTGATTGAGAATATTGGAAATGACAGTTGAAAATATAGCAGATTGACTCAAATTAATGGCTGGTTTTCTATCATTTTCTGTAATTTACTAAATCTCTCATTTTTCAATTTGACCGTTCGACAGGGAATTTTTTTGCGGAAATGTAGTGGATTTTTTGGCGTAATATGGGAATCTTTTTTGTCTACTAATAAGTAGTAGGCTTCAAATTTATCTGACTACCACTTTTTTGTAATTTACTAAATCTCTAATTTTTCAATTTGACCGTTCGACAGGGAATTTTTTTGCGGAAATGTAGTGGATCTTTTGGCGTAATATGGGAATCTTTTTTGTCTACTAATAAGTAGTAGGCTTCAAATTTATCTGACTACCACTTTTTTGTAATTTACTAAATCTCTAATTTTTCAATTTCATCAACAGGGAATTTTTTGCGGAAATGTAGTGGATGTTTCGGCGTAATATGGGAATCTTTTTTGTCTACTAATAAGTAGTAGGCTTCAAATTTATCTGACTACCACTTTTTTGTAATTTACTAAATCTCTAATTTTTCAATTTGACCGTTCGACAGGGAATTTTTTGCGGAAATGTAGTGGATCTTTTGGCGTAATATGGGAATCTTTTTTGTCTACTAATAAGTAGTAGGCTTCAAATTTATCTGACTACCACAAATAATTGAAAAAAAAACCAAATTAATACGATAATAGTAGACATGTTTATTGAAAGTTTATATCCAATAATCTGAGGCCCAGTTGCACAACAGCCGGTTAAATTTCAAGCCTGATTAATTCCACGAGAACAAATCAGAGAAGGCGCTTTTGAAAGTACGGCTTCTCTGATTGGTTCTCTTGGAATTGATCACGGTTAAAATTTAACCGGCTGTTGTGCAATCAGCACTAAGACTTGTAGAAAATTTTAGGGAATACTTGTTGAAGGTCATGGGGATAGAGTGCACTGTTCGTGCTTCCGCTCTTCTTCTTCTTCTTCCTCCTCCTCTTTTTCTCTTTCTTTCTCTCTATCTTCTATTCTCAACCAACCTCACTTGATGACGATGTTGCATTTAACAAGTTTCTTTTATTTTTCAAAACTTTCCATTTCAAACAAGCCACAATAACTGATGATGGAAGTGTAATTTTTAAAAGTGAAAAAATAGTTGGGACAATTTTGCGGCGAATTTTTAAAAGAATTATCAATTCTAGCGCAACAGCTACAGTGAGATATACTTCAAACTGTGTAAGCGTTCCTTATGAATAACATTAACCAGCTTACAATTGAAGAATTGCTCACAGTTTCAAGTGAATATACACTCACTATATATTATAAATTATAGTCGATATGTGGTTGTTGACTCTGTATATATACAGTAATGATAGAGAAATAGTTTGGTATAGTTAAATTTGTAATGTTCTTTTCAGCAATTCGAAACATTGTTAATAAAATGTATAGTGCAGGTTGCACAAACGCCGATTAAATTTTAATCTTGATTAATTCCATCTGAGAAACAGTCTTATCAAAAAGACCTTCTCTGATTGGTTCTTGTGAAATTAATCACGGTTAAAATTTAACCGGCTTTTGTGCAGCCAGGCCTTAGTGTTGAATATTGTTAGTATAATAGTTAATACAAGTAGAGATTGAAGTGATGAAAAATTTGAATTCTGTTTTTGTCCTAGTAGAATTAAATGAGAAATTTGAATTATTGTTTCCTAGTAAATGGTTTGTGGTAGGTATCCGATTTTTTCGGAGTAATATTTCGACAATTTTTGTGGTCGTTTCACGAATTACTTATGTAAATTTAGTGCACTATTGAAATTTGACTAATTTTGAAGGCATTGTACAAAATTTTCCTTGAAATTGACTAACTTTGTTGGTATCTTACAAAATTTGGTGCAATTTCTCTACAATTTTTTGTAGGAATCCCCTACAATTTGAGAGTGGGAGGTGTATGAAGACTTCAAGTTTACGTTTTTCTTCAAATTTAAGTAAATTTTAACAATTTTGTTGTGTTTGAGAGTGGGATTCACCTCAAATTGTCAATATTTCCCTTCAAACAACAACATAGTTTCTTATTTAACTAATGCTGACAGCCATCTACTTACTAAAACTACTTAACATCTGTGGTATCACAATTTTTCTTTCCCCGGTTTTTGTCAAAATGTGACTCATTTTTACAGAAATCTAACATTTTCTGTTCAAATTTTTTGCTGGGTTTATTGGTACATATCTAGAGATCGTGAAAAAAGGTGTTCTGAAGCAAAACTTGTTATTAAATTACCCCCAACTTCTGTCGAAATAAGATATAAAACAGGTTGAGTTCAAATCTCTGCTAAAACGTTTCTAGTAAAATTCATTCAATAAGATCTCTTGATAAAATTCATGAAGAGCTCCGACCCTAAACCAAAATTTGATCACTTTAAATGATAAAGACTATGAAATTGTCAAAAAACCACAGATTTATTGATACTTAGAAAGACCGGTTTCGGTTATTACACCATTGTCATCAATCTCTGATAAACTGATACTTCTACCGGTCTTTCTAAGTATCAATAAATCTGTGGTTTTTTGACAATTTCATAGTCTTTATCATTTAATATGAATAATTACCTCAATACCAACTTCTCAACTACACAAAAAGTGAAAATTTAATCAGATTGACAATGGTGTAATAACAGAAACCGGTCTTTCTAAGTATCAATAAATCTGTGGTTTTTTGACAATTTCATAGTCTTTTTCATTTAATATGAATAATTACCACAATATCAACTTCTCAACTACACAAAAAGTGAAAATTTAATCAACATTATTCTGTTGAATTGATTGTGTTTTAATTATTTATTTATTATATCTTCTAGACTCGGTGATTTGTGATTATTATTATTAATCAATTAATCTTGATTTTATTTTTAAATGGAATATGAAACAGGTTAACCTAAGGTCACTCATATCACTTCTGAAGCGGCCATCGTTTAGTTTCATGTCTTAACAAAAAAGGTTAAGTTCAAATCTATGCTAAATATACTGAAAATTCATGAAAAATTCTCACCCTCAGCCAAAATTGAATCAACATGATTGAGTTATTTATTATATCTTCTAGACTCGGTGATTTGTGATTATTATTAAGTGATAATTTCAATCTATCTTGATTTTATTTAGTTTTTAATTCTAGTTTTATTATTTATAATAATATTATTTCACACTGTATTTATTCTAGATTGTTAGTTTTGGTTGTCATTGATGAGGAAAGCCAACAATTTAAAGTGAATAATAAATTATATAAATAATTTATGGTGATTACGTTAATAAATAATTTGCGGTGATTAAAATTGTAATATTAAATTACGATAATTGATAAATCAATTGTGTAAATATTAAAACAACAACATACAGTCTTCTACTACAGGTGTTTTACATTATTACAAATTATTATTATTGTATAATAGGTACGTTTTAGTATTTAATATAAAGTTGGACAGTTTTTTAGGTGGGATATTGTTTTTGTGTAAACTAGTTCTTCGTAAATTTTGGAAAACTTTAGTGAAATTCACTTTGAACGGTTTCCATTGGTTGAATTGGAAGCTATAGTGAGGTCCACGTTATAAAGTCAGCTCCTGATGAACATTGGTGTTGCTATCCTTGTCTATCATTCGCCACAGCAGATAGCTGTATCCTTTACCAACTCCCCACTGTTCCCAGATCATACTACAACAATGTAGACAATTCTACAAAATATTCAATCTCAATGAAGATTCATTGGAAAAAATATAATTTCTTGGCAAATAAAATGGAATTTATTATTCTCAACAAGAATGTACAGTTGATATTACATCAGATATACCGGTATCAGTTATACTCTATAGAATCGGCAATGCAGCTCTCCTATCTTTCTACACTGCCATTATAACGTGGACCTCACTAAGGAATGTGGACAGTTTGAAGTGAATAAGAAAGACACAAAATTAAAGCAGAATAATATACACTCACACACAAGAACAAGAAAAAAAATTAAATGAAAATAGTAGGCTTTAATTTTAGATAATAGATAAACTCATTATGATATGTGTACAAATATACTGTGTACTCAAAGTGCCGGTTGCACGTATGTCGGTTAAATTTTAATCATGATTAATTCCACGAGAACCAATCAGAGAAGCCGTCTTTCCAAAAAAAACCTTCTCTGATTAGTTCTTGTGAAATTAATCACGCTTAAAATTTGACCGACTTTTGTGCAACCGGGCCAAAGAAGTACAAAAATACTTTAATTTTGACCGTTATTATATATGTGAGACAAAAAAAAAACATGTGAAATTGTAAAAAAGTCATTGTAAATAGTTTTTTTGATTGATCAAGAATTTTGATGTAGTTTTAAAATGTTTTCGATTGTATTGTGAGAGAGATCAACTGTGTCTGCATCAGTTGAATTTAGAGCATTGATGTCATTAATAAGGAAAGCTCTGACAGATTAAAATGAATCTGCTACTAAACTGTGAACATCTACATCTACATCTATAATATAATAATGGAACTGGCTTATACACGTTGGGGATAGGAAATTCACGAATGACGTATCATCACGTCTCAACTACTCAACTCATTAACTTGAAACTCTGCGTATAGATTCTTAATTCACCGAGGATGGTTATAGGCCTACTTTAAATTCACCAAGATTTCAGTTTGTCAAGTTTTTGATTAGACCCTTGTGAAGCACGGGTTACCTGCTAGTTCCTTATTAAAACATAAAATGCTTCCTATTCTGCTGATGCCCACAGTTTGAAATAAATCTCACTATCTAGAGAACACTGTGTAAATATTATTATTATATATTATTCCAATTACTATTGTAATATTATTCTCGTAATTCGCTCGATTGTTGAAGAAAACATAAAATGCTGATTATTAATAAATATATTGGTATATTTATTATTTTGAACGATAGACAACTTTGATTATAAAATTTGATGACAAATTAAACTGTATTTTATCTTTTGTGTGCAGAATATTTGTGTAAATTGCATGATGATGGATATTTATTGATTAAACATTTCTTTTGTAATATTATTCTATTGCCAAAAATATTTGTGTGTTGAAAGTGATGCCGAATCGTAACCTCTATGGAGTAAATAAATAAATATAGAGGTTTATTTCAAACTGTGTTATTCATACAAGGGCCTGGTTGCACAAAAGCCAGTTAAATTTCAACTGTGATTAATTCCACAACAACCAATCAGAGAAGGCATTCTTGAAAAGATGGCTTCTCTGATTGGTTCTCGTGGAATTAATCACAGTTAAAATTTGAACTGGCTTTTGTGCAACCGACACAGGGACTTTCAACAGTTTGAACTAAATTCACACTATAAATTAATATTTCTGAGTTGATATATGTTGATATTAAATATTGTAATACAAATAGTATCCCTGTATCTCATACCACAATTTCTGTATCTCATCATTTTGTTGATAGGGTCTTTGAAAATAGAGTCGATTTTTGTTTGAAATTGTGTTCCAACTATTTCAGTATAGGCACACTATTTTAGAAAAATGTAAAAATGAATGTTCATCCAAAATATTTCGAACTAGATGTATTTTCTAAACTTATTGGAATTTCGTTGTAGACTTTTTTGGTCCTTGAAATTTATTAGTTAATAAAATTTGTTCTGTATTGTTTCTACTGTAAAAGTAGTTATTGGAGATTATTGTCTTTTTGTAATGATTGATTATTTTTCGTTTTGGGAAAAATAATGAACACAAATAAAGTCAGTTGTAAATGTTGAAAATGGGTTTTAAAATTATTGTGCCTTCCTGTTTGTCCAAAATAGATTTTATTTTATTGAAATTTTCTGCAGAAGTATTGGATAGAATCAACTTGAAATAGTCATTACCACCAATTTATTGTAAGAAAAAAACTATAATGAGATTCAAAACTATAATGAGATACCTCCCTGTTTGTCCAAGATAGATTTTATTTTATTGAAATTTTCCACAGAAGTATTGGATAGAATCGACTTAAAATAGTCACTACCACCAATTTATTGTAAGAGAAAACTTATAGTGTGATTCACTTTGGTCAGTGGAAATGATAGGAACACAAAGTTGCCACTCTTCTGTTTCCACTGCCCTATAGTCAAAAAGAGTTGGCTTATATATGTAGGGAATAGAAAATTCACAAATGATGCATCATCACGTCTCAACTGATCAACTTGAAATCTTGCAAATTGATTCTTAATTTACTGAGGATGGTTATAGATCTATTTTATATTATTCTTCAAGATTTCAGTAGGTCAGGTTTTCAGTTTGTCACCTTTGTTTGTTTTCAACCCTTGTGAAGCATGGGATGCCTGCTGGTTCGAAGTAATTTTAAAATGAGTGTTTCCATACCAAATAAATGTACCAATGCTCACAGACTGAAATGAATCTTACCATATATAGAAAATTTGTACCAAGAAAGGCAAGAATATTATGCAGATTTTGGACGAACAATAAGAAGGATCTCTAGGAATAAAGACATAACTTTAATAATAACTAGTATATTTTTATCAATCACAGCACATGTATACAATATTAGGAACAAAACATAATAATATATTATTAGAGTAAAAATTGATAATAGGGTACAGTATAATTTACTTTGGGTTAGGACTGCTACTCTTAATTATTATCAAGAAATAGAAAATAAAAAATCCAAGTATACTTTTTTTTTAATTTTTTTACTCACAAATGTTTAAACATTATGTCTTTTTCAAATGTAAACTTACCGTACTTGAATTAGTTATTTATGTATTACGAGTGTAAAACGTGACTATAGCTTGAGCCAAAACAGTTACCATGTGACATGTAGCAGAGCATGATAGTTTTGACAAGTGTGATAAAGAAGCTTTCTGCTCGAATTAGGCTACATACACATTTTTTTCTACAACTGCAGTATTGGATTCCAATACAATTCATCAATTAATTAATTCCAGTTAATTTGTCATCGCTCATGTCCATTGCTGAATTCATTGTTGAGTAGAGATTATGATAACCTTCAAATCTAGTCTATACCAAAAATGTAGCCTACTGCGCATGCGCTGCGTTGCGTAAAGTAAACAGCTGGCGAGCATAAAATAGATTCTCACAAAACAGCTGTTTCATGATGAGTTTTCATTTCATAAATAAGAACTTCACGAGCGGTTGTAGAAAAATGTCATTTATGTTGAAACATTTTTAAAAAGGGTACTTGGATTTTTTTATATTTCCTACAAAATAATTATATAGTAAATCAAGGAAATATGAATACATTATTTGTGGGGCCTAAAAGCAAAAGCTGCAAAATCCACTTTGTAAAATTTTACAGGAGAGCAAAAAGAAAAGTTGAGGTGGTGAAACCAAATGTACAGGGATGAAATTTTTTCTATGAATTCGAATATATTAATGATGAATTTTCCCAAGTATTAAGGCTTCAAATTCATTTGTTGAGTAGTTACAGCTGTTTTTAGTTGTGACTTTGCAGGTTTTGCTTCTCAGTTTTGGATATTGCTGATTTGCTTCCAACTTTATATTTTATGGCTCCAGATGTTAATGAATATTGGGCATTTAAATCTAGCATTGCCTATTTTAACATAATATATTAAATTTTAGCATTGTTAAACCATCATGTTAGCGTTGCCTTTACCATAATACTACTTAGAATTTGAGGAAATAATGATGTACACAGGAATAAGAAGGTAACTTTTTTATTGCTGCCTTTTCCTTGCTTTACTGGGTGACACCGGTGAAATACCATTTTCTTCATCAGGTTCCATTACACTTTAAGTTTATTGAAATAATTTAATAATATGAATATTAATAATTCGTTAGCATTTACCGTATTCACTACAAACCAATCCTCATTGGAAGTCAACAACATACAGCCCATCACAACTAAAAGCGGCCATGTTGGTCACATGACCAAATCAAGAACTCTGATTGGTGGAATTGGATTTTGTTGGTTATGCTTCTCAGACGTCAAACTTTGAACTTGGATATTGCAGACTTTGCAAACAAGGCTATATTTCATATATTACAATAACATATTTCCGAGCAGTTTTTGCCTTCAAGAGTTACATATTCTGAAACTAGACACAGAACAGCTCACAGTGGTACCAATAACTCAATTCCGGAAAAAAGTGGATTTTGCAGCTTTTGCTTTTAGCCCCCACATTTATATCAATTAAATGTTGACTCTTGAAATATGGTACATCAAGAAGAAGAAGAAGAAGAAGGAGAAAATAAAGAGGAAGAAGAAGGAAAAGGAGAAAAAGAAGAATAAGGAGAAGACACCAGAGTGGTCGGCTGAGTTTTCAACAAAATTACTATTTACAATTCGCATAGGCCTACTATTTCTAGACAATATTTTGTTGACAACTTTAGATGGTAAATGCAGCAATAATATTTTAGAGACAATAAGGAGGGTACCGGTAACTGAACTTTCTATTATATTCTAGAAACTTTAAAACCAAGGTCTCCAGACATTCTTTAAAACCAAGGTCTCCAGACATTCTGTGCAATATTATTATTACTATGTCTAGAATCATTGTACAGTGACAAATTTTCGTTACTGTTGAGCACTCTACTATCTAGTTTGTCGAAGCTGTCCTGATTTTGCCCAGTGTACATTGACAAATCATTGCCATTGACCACTCTATTATCTAGTTTGTCATAGCTATCCTCATTTCGCCCAGTGTACATTGACAAATCATTGCCATTGACCACTCTACTATCTACATTGTCAAAGCTATTTTGCTCAAAGAAATGCCTCTCCTTACTCCTAGGAACTATAAACGCAAGGGAACCATTGTCAAGTTTTACAGGAACTAAATTCAAACTATTGCTCCTAGGGGACAAATCTGAATTTCCCATTTCCTCAAAAACATAATTCTTCCCAGAACTTCCCCAACTAGTTTCAACTGGTTCTCTATTTTCCACAGAATTTCTCATCAAAAACCCATTGTCACCTCGAGGATTTCCCAGATAAATTTCATTATTTTCAACCCAATTCCTATTTTTCATCAGCAAGTAACTGCTTGATTCTAATTTACTTGACTGATTTTCAATTGAATTCTCAAGAGAACTTGTACATTCACGATATTCAACGTTTTTCAACGAGTTTCCTATGTAATTTGAATGGGTAGTACAATTTTTCAAGCTAGAACCACGAAATTCACAGTATTTGAACGAATTTTCTGTGGGTTTTGAATGGGTAGTACAAAAATGTTTTAATGTCAGACCCCTTGGAGGAGAGGGATCTATATTTTCAAAGTTGTTATCATCACTGTTGACCCCTGAAAAGTCCCTGAATTCTTCGAAATATTCTTTAGAAATCCGTGAATCTTCAGAAACCTGCGAAATATTCCCCACATATTTCCCAGAAATTTTTGAATTTTCCTTATCACTAGTTGGAGAACTCTGGAAAAATTGGAGGTTTTCCCTATCAGAAATCGGACCTTTGTTGATAAATTTCAAGTTTCCATCCCTACTACCACATTTGTTGGAGAATTGCGAGTTTTCCACACTATCCAAACTACATTTGACGGTTGAGTCTGAATTTTCCACACCATAATTTTCATTACTACAACGTATGTTGGAAATTTGTGAATTTTCCACACCACCCAAGCTATGCTTGTTGGAAAATTTCGATTTTCCCACACCACCAAACCTACATTTGTTGGGAAATCGCGAGTTTTCCAAGGATTTTCCACCAGGAAAATCCACACATTCAAGATCGTCTCTTGGAATACAACCACTAAGACTACCTAAGCTTGATGCCAATTCATTAGTATCTGAAGTTGTGGAACATCTGTCTGTAGATTTCTTCGAAAAATTGTTGATTCTACTTATTCCTCTTGTTGCAGATGTTGTTATACAGTAATTATTGCCAGAGTTGTTTGTATGTTTGGTTGTCAGGCAACGACACTGAGACGATTTTTGCTGACGATTCAAATTCTGCAGATGGCGTACAGTCATCTCCAAAATGTCTGCCTTTTCCAGTTTTGTCTGCCGGTTTTGTAAAAGATCCTGCAAGCAAAACAATCAGGTTTTTAGTGGAACATCTTTAAAATTTCCACAATACAATACTACACTACCTTACTGTCAAGGTCTGTCATTGGCCTAGACAAGCCCCTCCCCAATTAGCGGTTCAGACTAACCCAATCAGGGGTGTCCACAGCATGTTTTGATGTCGCAAGTTGCAACATGAGGCTGAATTTTGGGGGGGATTTTTGAAAAAAAACTAGGGAAAATGGGGGAATTTTTCAATATACAGTTTTTAAGTACCTAAATGGATACCAAATTTTGAGAATTTTGGGGGGGAATTTTGCAACATGGACCATTGGGGAGATGGGAGAGTGTAAGAAGGGCACAGTATGAGAGACTACCAGCGTCACATAGCTTCACCAAAAACAACTACTAGGACTATCGGCTTCAGTTAACACTCACATTTGCAACATAGACACCCTATACACTGTCTATTATTAGTGTGTTGTTGGGAGTGTAAGAGTGTAAGAAGGGCACAGTATGAGAGACTACCAGCGTCACATAGCTTCACCAAAAACAACTACTAGGACTATCGGATTCAGTTAACACTCACATTTGCAACATAGACACCCTATACACTGTCTATGATTAGTGTGTTGTTGGGAGTGTAAGAGTGTAAGAAGGGCACAGTATGAGAGACTACCAGCGTCACATAGCTTCACCAAAAACAACTACTAGGACTATCGGCTTCAGTTAACACTCACATTTGCAACATAACGGTCCTTTACCATGGCATATCACCAGAGATGATACAGTATCAACACAATATGATACAGTATCATCACAACTTGTTACACAACACCATAGTTTCATAATTTTATGAGTTATCTACTTATGCTTATTGCTGGAGTGTACTACCTGACTACCAGAGTATAATCATAGAGAAACAATAGCATAAGTAGATATCCCATGGTATAGGGCGTTTATGTCGCAAATTTTACTGTTATCTCAAGCCGATTACTGTTGATTATTGTCGAATTTTACTGTTTTGTTGGGGTGAGAGTGTATGAACGGCACCATATGAGAGACTACCACTGTCACACAGCTTCACGGGAAAGAATATTATATGAACTATGGGCTTGAGATAACAGTAAAAGTTGCGACACAAACGCCCTATACCTTGGGATATCTACTTATGCTATTGTTTCTCTATGGTATCTCGTTTTCAATAGATCTGTGGTTAGGGTTAGACAACATCTAATCGTTTCATTTAATATGGATATCATCACAATATCACCTTCAAAACTACTCAGAAACTTATTAAACTTACTTAAAACCGGTTGCACAAAAGCCAATTGAATTTTAATCTTGATTAATTTCACAAGATCAAATCGGAGAAGATTTTACGAAAAATTTTAGACCGTGTATTCCAAATTAAGGTTTAAAGCAGTTTTGGGCGAATGCCTGTTGTTTTTACCTGCATTGTATCTATTGTCTATGAATAAATAAATAAAATAAAAGCGGTTCCCGTGAAATATCAATCAGGATTAAAATTTAACCGGCCTTTGTGCAACCGGGCCTTAATTTGAAACTTACTTTTCCCTCAGCCTCTGTTAGAAGTCTTTGTAAAGCATCCAAGCTATCATTAATTCGAGCTCTCCGTTTTCTCTCCATTAGTGGCTTCCGAATCTGAAAATAATTGAGGAAAATATTCATTAACAATATTATAATAATAAACTATATAATACAAATGTAGGTCACGTAGGGGATAGGAAATTATACACGAATCTTGAATTAATTATAGCCTACAGGAAATTATACACATCTTGAATATTATACACCCCTACACACGTAGGAGATAGGAAATTCACGAATGACGCATCATCACGTCTCAACTACTCAACTCATTAACTTCACATTTTGCCTACAGATTCTCAATTCACCGAGGATGGTTATAGGCCTATTTTTAACTCTTCAAGATTCCATCACGTCAAGTTTTCAGTTTGTAAAGTTATCAATTAGGCCCTTGCGGTGAATGGGTTACCTACCAGTATACGATAAAATTTGAAGTTGAATACTCAATGCGTTCGAGAGCTATCTACGAACATACAAACGCTAGAAACCTCTAGTGTAAACTATAAATCAATTATAATAACAGAACTTGTAGTTCTAGAATAAAATTATTAATTTATAACAAAAATGTATGACGTACTCTAAACAACTAAGTAGAATTAAATGAGATTTTTCACAAAAGTGTTTAGTATTCAAAATAATAAACACAGAATTCTACAGATGGAAATTACTGAGATATTGCAATTATTCAGATGCTAATGAATTGATAATATTATTATTAAACAGAAATTCAAATTAAATCAGTAATTTTTGAATAGTAGCGCTCATCGAATTTCCATCTAGCTGTTTACCCTGTTGTCAATATTTGCAGTAGCAGAAGTCTTCGGGGCGATTTACAGCATTTAATTGGGATTTTCCTTTGATAATAATTATAAACACAGAATTGATTAAGCGAATCGACAAGCTATTGAATAATCATTATACATATGTCATCTATAATATAATAAAGGGAAGAACCTGACTTATACAAGTACGTGATGGGAAAATTATGTTTGACGCATCATCACGTCTCAACTACTCAACTCATTAACTTGAAATTTTGTATATAGATTCTTGATTAACCGAGGATGGTTATAGGACTATTTCAAACTCTTCAAGATCCCAGTAGGTCAGACCCTAGTGGAGCACAGGTTACCTGGTAGTCTAAACTAAAAGTTTCTGACTATAATACTCGTCAAAAAATAATTCAATTTCCAACTAGTTAAGTAATTTAATCAATTTTAAATTAATTTCTCACAAAAATTCTACTTACTTTTCGAATTTCTCGGCTGCTAGATGATGACGTCACCTCCATACTGGACGACATATTCCCGAAGAACTTCTCCAAACTTGACAAAAGTTTTTACAAAATCATCCGCACAAAAATATTTGAAACTTCCCAAGTTTTCGTCACAGATTCATCTCCTCATCACAGAAAATATCCGTAGCACTTCAGGGTTAACACTCATCAAACTAATAAATTAATAACCAATCAACTAATACTTCATTCACAAGAAAATCCCTTCAAAACTATTTCTGTTACCAACAAATTTACAACTGAATTCCAATAAAATAACTGGTTTCAAATGATGGTTTACCCCACTGTGATAATAAACCACTGAAATTTAATTGCCACTGTAATTAAACTGAGCTTAGTATACTCAAGAAGTAATACTAATCTATTCCAATTGAGATTTGATAATTATTTCTTAGATTACAGTCTTTTAACTGTGGTGTATTACAGTGTAGCTGTAGTGTTTTACAGTCTAACTGAAGTCTTTAACAGTCTAACTGAAGTCTATTACAGTCTAGCTGAAGTCTTTTACAGTCTAACTGGAGTCTAACTAAAGTCTTTAACAGTCTAACTGAAGTCTATTACAGTCTAACTGAAGTCTTTTACAGTCTAACTGAAGTCTTTAACAGTCTAACTGAAGTCTTTTACAGTCTAACTGAAGTCTTTTACAGTCTAACTGAAGTCTTTTACAGTCTAACTGAAGTCTTTAACAGTCTAACTGAAGTCTTTAACAGTCTAACTGGAGTCTTTAACAGTCTAACTGAAGTCTTTTACAGTCTCACTTTAGAGAATACAGTCTTTTAACAGATAGTCACTATAGTTTACCAGAAACTGTATCAACTATAGTTTAATAAAGTATAATTCACTAGTAAATTGTTACTTGAAA
This sequence comes from Nilaparvata lugens, assembly GCF_014356525.2. Classification (NCBI taxonomy): domain Eukaryota; kingdom Metazoa; phylum Arthropoda; class Insecta; order Hemiptera; family Delphacidae; genus Nilaparvata; species Nilaparvata lugens. Next base: position 20,595,343 of record NC_052517.1, on the reverse strand, counting down.
TAGTAACTAAAATTTGGTTTCTATAAGAAAATAGCTGTGGCACACTTGATAATTTAATCACTGTTTTCCACTATTAGTAAAATTTCAGAATACAGAGTACAATAAATAGAAAACCATATAAAATCCAAAATTTCGAAGCCCCCAGAGATGACATGTGACCAGCCCTAAGGTCGCGTGGCAAGTGTGCCCTTCGAGGGTTTTAGGGAAGGTTCAAGGGTGGTTAGTGGTGAGGGTAGAATTAGAAATCTATAGGATGATTCTCTCTCTTTATAGCTATGTATAGAGAATGGTATCTCTCTCTCTTCTACAGATAAACTAGGCCCATACAATGTCGTTTTTCGCACTCCATTCAACATCTCTTCATTCATGGGACCGGTGCAGATACACGATTCTTCTTCTTCTTCTTCTACTACTACTTCTTCTTCTCATTCTTCTTCTACACCTATTCCTTCACCATACCGTTTTACGGACATCTCATCTCATCATCTTGAATAGACCTATCCTATACTATCAAACGAGCAACTTCTGTTTATATGTTTGTATGTTTGTATTTCGCCGGATCTCGAAAACGGCTCTAACGATTCTCACGAAATCCAGGACATAGTAGGTTTTATAAAGATTCGATTGCACTAGGTCTCATCCCTGAGAAAACTCGCTGAAGGACATTAAAAGTACAATTATTATTCATCCTTGGAAAAACAGCTGATAATAATTATTTCGTCGTCTGTTGTGATGGAAGTGAGTGAGCGAGTTCATGTGTGTGGGACTGTGTCAAAATTATGACTCAGCTGTTGAACTTTTGTAATCATTCAATCAGGTACTTAGTGCCGGTTGCAATAAAGCAGGGTTATTTTTAATCCTGATTAATTCCAGTAGATCCATCTTTTTGAAATGGTCTTCTCTGATTTGGTTCATGTAAAGTTAATCAAGATTAAAATTTAACCGGCTTTTGTGCAACCGGGCCTTTGTGAGGGAAATTTTTGCATTTCTCTGGGAATTAATCTCAATTTACTGTTATTAGATGGAACATTTCTGTATGAATGTTATTATAATTTCTTCTTTCGTAATACATTTTTTACTTTCCTTGCCCTATTACCATAGGTAAGGAAAGTATTGCTTTCCGAAAAACATTAAGGTACCCCAATTTCTAAATTTCTATACGTTTCAAGGTCCCCTGAGTCCAAGAAAGTGGTTTTTGGGTATTGGTCTGTATGTGTGTGTGTGTGTGTGTGTGTACACGATATCTCATCTCTCATTTAACGGAATGACTTGAAATTTGGAACTTAAGGTCTTTTCACTATAAGGATCCGACACGAACAATTTCGATCAAATGCAATTCAAGATGGCGGCTAAAATGGCGAAAATGTTGTCAAAAACAGGGTTTTTCGTGATTTTCTCGGAAACGGCTCCAACGATTTTGATCAAATTCATACCTGGAATAGTAATCGGTAAGCTCTATCAACTGCCACAAGTCCCATATCTGTAAAAATTTCAGGAGCTCCGCCCCAGCAATGCAGATAGATTCCCAATTATCAGGCTTCAGATACAATTGAAACAAAGAAAATCAAGTGGAGTAGATTGAGCATGAAAATCTCTACAATTAATGTTCAGTAACATTTTCACCTAAAATTGAAAATAAGCTTTAAATTCGAGGAAATGTGATTATTCAATTGCAAATTATTGTTGATTCTATTAAATCATTCACTATGAAGAGATAGCAGACCTCATGTGTGTCTCCAGCGTTATTGCCCTGTCACCAGCTGGCTTAAATCTTTGAATAGAAGACTTGAGATGCGCGGGAACACTAGCGTCAGGTGATCAATTTTCATAACGGCAAGGAAAGTTGTGTGAGTGCGCCACACCAGATTTTATGTTTTTGTACTCCAGAGCGAAGCTCGGTCCCCGATATTAGAAATAGATATTTGTGTAATGCATGCGATGACGAATAATCCATTGTCAGCTGATTGATTATGAATATAGATCTGTAGTCAGATTGATCCTATCTTCAAAGTAGATTATATATATAGAGTGAAATCAGAGTATGGAGGAATTCCTTTTATTCTCATATTATCCTTAAAATGCAAAGTTTCAAAAAACCTTGTGTATACATCGACGCGCAGTTGAAAAAGAAATATTCCTGCCGAATCTCATAGAATTCTATCAACGTGTTTGGCCGTAATCGCGTTACATACAGACAGACAAAAGCAAATCGAGTTGAAACATAGACCTCACTACGTTCGGTCAATTATTTTCTATCCTTTTCAGAGAGTCGACAACTATCTGTTGAAACTTTTTGTGTAGTTGAGAAGTTGATATTGTGGTAATTATTCATATTGAATGAAAAAAGACTAAGAAATTGTCAAAAAACCACTTATTTATTGATAGCCTAATTAGAAAGACGTTAGAATTTCTTTCTAATTATCAATAAATCAGTGGTTTTTGACAATTTCTTAGTCTTTTTTCATTCAATATCTGTTGAAACATCACCAATTCATGAAATTACATCACAGTATTATAATAATTATCCCAATTCAAATATCAACAATTCTTCACCATCTTTTCTTCAAAATTTATGGCAAACCTATTAGAGTCGATAAAGTGTCTCGAACTGTTGTTCGATTACCTATTAGAGTCGATAAAGTGTCTCGAAATGTTCGATTAGTCTAGTATATAACAGGCACAAAATACGCGATAAACGACACACTATACTATTATTCAGTTTGGGGCACTCTATTATACTATTTTCTATTATTATCGACGAGATTTAGTGCCAGAAAATAGACACGCTTGGCTGATTCCAAAGAAATAATATATTCTCTTCTATATTATTGTATTCTGTTCAGTATAAGTGAACAGGCTACACAGCAAATCTATTTCAAAGCACCCGAAATCTGAATGGTGGAAGTAGAAGAAGAAGATACAGAAAAGAAGAAGAAGAAGAAGGAGAAGAAGAATAAGAAGAAGAAAAGAAGAAAGAGAAGAAGTGCAGATCGACGGTGATAAAAGTCAGGGAATGAAAAGAGTAGAATCATCTGTCAAGTGTGAAGAAGAAAAAGAAGTAGAAGTTGATATTTGAAAAAGAGAAGAAGGACCTACTACTCATTTAATTGCAACAAATTCTTCACACTGACACGCTTCTCTTTACAAGCACTTCTCCGAAAAAGGAGGATAATATATGGAGAAGAAGGGAAGATGGAGAAGAAGAAGAAGAAGAAGATGGAGAAAAAGAGAATAATAGAACACCTGGTCTCAGTTTAACTTCAAAGGGCACACACTCAAAATCAAATTTGAAAAGAGTCAAACACATTGACAAATAGTAGAATAGAATAGCAACGAATTAACTGTGTGACTGTAATTTCTTTCTTCTCTCCAACTTTTTCTTCCCCTCCTCATTCTTCTTCTTCTTCTTCTTCTTCTTCTTCCTTCTTCTTCTTCTTCTTCTTCTTCTTCTTCTTCTTCTTCTTCTTCTTCTTCTGTCTTCTTCTTCTTCTTCTTCTTCTTCCTCCTGTCTTCTTCTTCTTCTTCTTCTTCTTCTTCTTCTTCTCTTCTTCTTCTTCTTCTTCTTCTTCATTTCTTCTTCTTCTTCCCCCAATCGTTTTCTGACCGACTGACTTTTATTGTGTCTCTAAAGTATCTGCCATGAATTTCGCACATGACCGAGCATTCTGCAGAAGTGGCTGAAATAGTCTCTTTACCTCTTCAGTGATTTCCACGTTATAATGGCAGTATCTGATTAACATGGTGTTGCTATCCTTGTCTATCATTCCACAAAGCAGATAGCGAATGTATCAAATCATAGTGTGGTGTATAAAGTTGAGATGATACTGTATCATATTGTAGTTGTTCTTGTTCTATAGTGAGGTCCACGTTATAATGGCAGTATTTGATTGACATTAGTGTTGCTATCCTTGTCTATCATTCCACAAAGTAGATAGCGAATGTATCAAATCATAGTGTTGTGTATAAAGTTGAGATGATACTGTATCATATTGCGTTGATACTGTATCATGTTGTGGTTGTTCTTGTTCTACAGTGAGGTCCACGTTATGACAGTATTTGATTAACATTAGTGTTGCTATCCTTGTCTATCATTCCACAAAGCAGATAGCGAATGTATCAAATCATAGTGTTGTGTATAAAGTTGAGATGATACTGTATCATATTGTGTTGATACTGTATCATATTGTAGTTGTTCTTGTTCTATAGTGAGGTCCACGTTATAATGGCAGTATTTGATTGACATTGGTGTTGCTATCCTTGTCTATCATTCCACAAAGTAGATAGCGAATGTATCAAATCATAGTGTAGTGTAACAAGTTGAGATGATACTGTATCATATTGTGTTGATACTGTATCATGTTGTGGTTGTTCTTGTTCTATAGTGAGGTCTACGTTATAATGGCAGTATTTGATTGACATTGGTGTTGCTATCCTTGTCTATCATTCCACAAAGCAGATAGCGAATGTATCAAATCATAGTGTTGTGTATAAAGTTGAGATGATACTGTATCATATTGTGTTGATACTGTATCATATTGTGGTTGTTCTTGTTCTATAGTGAGGTCCACGTTATAATGGCAGTATTTGATTGACATTGGTGTTGCTATCCTTGTCTATCATTCCACAAAGCAGATAGCGAATGTATCAAATCATAGTGTTGTGTATCAAGTTGAGATGATACTGTATCATATTGTGTTGATACTGTATCATATTGTGGTTGTTCTTGTTCTATAGTGAGGTCCACGTTATAATGGCAGTTTTTGATTAACAATGTGTGTTGATATCCTTGTCTATCATTCCACAAAGCAGATAGTGCTATCCTTTCATAGTGTAAAGAAGGGTAAACGAATCATTTATCAGAACGTTAGAAAAATATAGCTCTGTATCATTAGTTGTGTATCAACATATAGTTTTGTATCAAATTAGTTGTTCATCGTCATAGTTTTGTATCAATATTATTTATGTATCATCACAGTTTTGTATCAAATTAGTTGTTTATCATCATAGTTTGGTATCAGGTTAATTGTGTATTTCATTGTCATAATTTTGTATCAAATTATTTGTTAATCATCATGGTTTTGTATCAAATTAGTTGTTTAACATCATGGTTCTGTATCAATTAGTTGTTTATAATCATAGATTGGTATCAAATTATTTGTAAATATAAATAAAATCATAAATCTGAGAAAAGAATGCCAAGTCAAGACTTGATAATGGCATCATATATAGCTGAAACATGTCGTGACTAAATAATTTTAAAAAGGGTAGTACTCTTTGAAAAAGACAAATTATTTGTGTATCATCATCGTTTTGTATCAAATTAGCTGTTTATCATCTTAGTTTTGTATAAAATTATTTGTTTATCATCATAGTTTTGAACAAATGATTTGTGTATCATCATCATTTTGTATCAAATTGGTTGTTTATCTTCATAGCTTTGTAGCTGTCGGTCCCGGCTGAAGTATGACAGTTGTAAGGCCCATTGAGGCTTAAATGATATATTCAGGCGGTGGGACCTTCCCTCAAGGGACTCCCCACCACAAAAGCCATACGAATTCACTTTACTTTATAGCTTTGTATCAAATTATTTGTGTCATCATAGCTTTGTATCAAATTTTTGTGTCATCATCGTTTTGTATCAAATTAGTTGTTTATCATCATAGTTTTGTATCAATATTATTTATGTATCATCACAGTTTTGTATCAATTAGTTGTTTAACTCATAGTTTTGTATCAATTAGTTGTTTAACATCATAGTTTTGTATAAAATTAGTTGTTTAACATCATAGTTTGGTATCAATATTATTTATATATCATCACAGTTTTGTATCAAATTAGTTGTTTAACATCATAGTTTTGTATCAAATTAGTTGTTTAACATCATAGTTTTGTATCAATTAGTTGTTTAACATCATAGTTTTGTATAAAATTATTTGTTTATCATCATAGTTTTGTATAAAATTATTTGTTTATCATCATAGTTTTGGAACAAATGATTTGTGTATCATCATCATTTTGTATCAAATTAGTTGTTTAACATCATAGTTTGGTATCAATATTATTATATATCATCACAGTTTTGTATCAAATTAGTTGTTTAACATCATAGTTTTGTATCAACTTAGTTGTTTAACATCATAGTTTTGTATCAAATTAGTTGTTTATCATCATAGTTTTGTAACAAATTATTTGTAAATATAAATAAAATCATAAATCTGAGAAAAGAATGTCAAGTCAGACTTGATATTGGCATTATATAGCCGAAACATATTGTGACTAAATAATTTTAAAAAGGGTAGTAGTACTCTTTGAAAAAGACAAATTATTTGTGTATCATCATCGTTTTGTATCAAATTAGTTGTTTATCTTCATAGTTTTGTATAAATATTTTTGTGTCATCATTGTTTTGTATCAATTATTGATTATCATCACAGTTTGGTATCAAATTAGTTGTTTAACATCATAGTTTTGTATCAAATTAGTTGTTTAACATCATAGTTTTGTATAAAATTAGTTGTTTAACATCATAGTTTGGTATCAATATTATTTATATATCATCACAGTTTTGTATCAAATTAGTTGTTTACATCATAGTTTTGTATCAAATTAGTTGTTTAACATCATAGTTTTGTATCAAATTAGTTGTTTAACTCATAGTTTTGTATCAATATTATTTATATATCATCACAGTTTTGTATCAAATTAGTTGTTTAACATCATAGTTTTGTATCAATTAGTTGTTTAACATCATAGTTTTGTATCAAATTAGTTGTTTAACATCATAGTTTGGTATCAATATTATTTATATATCATCACAGTTTTGTATCAAATTAGTTGTTTAACATCATAGTTTTGTATCAACTTAGTTGTTTAACATCATAGTTTTGTATCAAATTAGTTGTTTATCATCATAGTTTTGTAACAAATTATTTGTAAATATAAATAAAATCATAAATCTGAGAAAAGAATGTCAAGTCAAGACTTGATATTGGCATTATATAGCCGAAACATATTGTGACTAAATAATTTTAAAAAGGGTAGTAGTACTCTTTGAAAAAGACAAATTATTTGTGTATCATCATCGTTTTGTATCAATTAGTTGTTTATCTTCATAGTTTTGTATAAATATTTTTGTGTCATCATTGTTTTGTATCAAATTATTTGTGTCATCATAGTATTGTATCAAATTATTTGTGTTTCATCATAGTTTCGTATCAAATTAGTTGTGTATCATCACAGTTTTGTATTTAATTATTTGTGTACCATCATCATTTCGAATCAAATTTGTAAATATAAATCTGAATAAAGAATGCCAAGTCAAGACTTGATAATGGCATTATATAGCCGAACCATGTCCTGACTAAATAATTTGAAAAAGGGTAGTAATCAGATTTATATTTTTATTTATATTCAAATCTAGACCTAAAGAAAAAAGACAAATTATTTGTGTATCATCACAGTTTGGTATCAAATTAGTTGTTTATCATCATGGTATTGTATCAAATTAATTGTGTTTCATTATCGTTTTGTATCACATTATTTGTTCATCATAGCTTTGTATCATCATCGTTTTGTATCAAATTAGCATTGTTTATCATCAAAGTTTCGTATCAAATGATTGATTATCATCACATTTTTGTATCAAATTAGTTGTTTATCTTCATAGCTTCGTATCAAATTATTTGTGTCATCATAGCTTTGTATCAAATTATTTGTGTCATCATCGTTTTGTATCAAATTAGCGTTTTTTATCTTCATAGCTTTGTATCAAAATATTGATTATCATCACAGTTTGGTATCAAATTATCTGTTTATCATCATAGTTTTGTATCAAATTAGTTGTTTATAATCATATTTTTATCTATTATTTGTGTTTCATTATCGTCTTGTATCAAATTATTTGTGTTTTATCATTGTTTAGTATCAAATTATTTGTGTTTCATCATTGTTTAGTATCAAATTATTTGTGTTTCATCATCGTTTAGTATCAAATTATTTGTGTTTCATCATCGTTTTGTATCAATTATTTGTGTTTCAACATCGTTTAGTATCAATTATTTGTGTTTCATCACAGTTTTGTATCAAATTATTTGTGTTTCATCATCGTTTTGTATCAAATTATTGATTATCATCATAGTTTTGTATCAAATTATTTGTGTTTCATAATAGTTTAGTATCAAATTATTTGTCTTTCATCATCGTTTAGTATCAAATTATTTTTGTTTCATCATCGTTTAATATCAAATTATTTGTGTTTCATCATCATTTAGTATCAAATTATTTGTGTTTCATCATCGTTTAGTATCAATTATCTGTTTATCATCATCATTTAGTATCAAATTATTTGTGTTTCATCATTGTTTAGTATCAAATTATTTGTGTTACATCATCGTTTAGTATCAAATTATTTGTGTTTCATCATCGTTTAGTATCAAATTATTTGTGTTTCATCATTGTTTAGTATCAAATTATTTGTGTTTCATCATAGTTTTGTATCAAATTATTTGTTTATCATCACAGTTTCGTATCAAATTAGTGTGTATCATCACAGTTTTGTATCAATTATTTGTGTTTCATCATCGTTTTGTATCAAATTATTGATTATCATCATAGTTTTGTATCAAATTATTTGTGTTTCATAATAGTTTAGTATCAAATTATTTGTCTTTCATCATCGTTAGTATCAAATTATTTTTGTTTCATCATCGTTTAATATCAAATTATTTGTGTTTCATCATCATTTAGTATCAAATTATTTGTGTTTCATCATCGTTTAGTATCAATTATCTGTTTATCATCATCATTTAGTATCAAATTATTTGTGTTTCATCATTGTTTAGTATCAATTATTTGTGTTACATCATCGTTTAGTATCAAATTATTTGTGTTTCATCATCGTTTAGTATCAAATATTTGTGTTTCATCATTGTTTAGTATCAAATTATTTGTGTTTCATCATAGTTTTGTATCAAATTATTTGTTTATCATCACAGTTTCGTATCAAATTAGTGTGTATCATCACAGTTTGGTATCAAATTATCTGTTTATCATCATCATTTAGTATCAATTATTTGTGTTTCATCATAGTTTTGAATCAAATTATTGTGTATCATCCTCATATGATACAATACTAACTTCCAAACTGAATGAATTCTACAAACTATTGGATATCCCCTATTAGAGCTTCGCATCAGGGAGGCCGATCAGTTCCACATTCTACACAAGTGTGTAGCTCTCTTGAAGAATGAATGGATGACTCACAGAATGAATTGAGTGTTGTAAATGGATGAATGACTCTCAGAATGAATTGTGAATGAAGAATGAATGGACTGGGTCCCACTGTTCATTCATGAACCCAACAGCCTATGAATGGCGGGTTTATATTTTACTACAAAATCTAGGAATTCTACAAAATACTTGAATACTCCATTGTATCTTCCATCCTTTCTTATTCCTGTCTTTCTCTATTTCTATACATCCATTCAAAACAGTAGATCTTCACTAGACTGCCTGGAGTCTTTCCTTTCTCTTTTCTGTGGATCACCACAGTATCTCTTACTTTCTTTCTCTCACACTCTTTGGTATCCAATCTCTCTCTTTCTCTTCTCTTCCTCTCTCTCTTTCTTTCTCTCCCCCCCCCTCTCTCTCTCTCTCCTCTCGTCTCTCTCTCTCTCTCCTTCTCTCTCTCTCTCTCTCTTCTCTCTCTCTCTCCTATTATTGGTAGAGAGTTAGTGGGAAGGATATTTTAAATATTGTTTTCCGAGAATGGACATGATATGTCCAAAGCTCCGCCAATTTATGTACATGCATTATAATATTATCTATAGTTATTACAAATTGCTTTTTCATATCATATACAGTTAATATATAATTTTCTTAGCCTATATTATGTAAATTCATCTATAATGTTGCTGTATTGTAAGCTATATGTATATAGTGTATAAGCCAGTATATATTGTAATCTACATAAATAAAGTACTCAATCAATCAACCAATCTCTCTCTCCAATAGTTTTTGTAGAGAGTTAGTGGGGAGGATATTTTTAATATTCTTCCGAAGAATGGACATTGATTATGTCCAAAGCTCCGCCAATTTATGTAGATGCATTACAATATTATCTATAGTTATTACAAATTACTTTTTCCATATCATATACAGTCAATAATTATTTTCTTAGCCTATATTATGTAATTCATCTATAATGTTGCTGTATTGTAAGCTATTGTTATAAGTGTATGCCAGTTAATATTGAATCTACATAATAAAGTACTCAATCAATCAACCAATCTCTCTTTCCCTGTCTCTTTCTCTTGGAGTCCGTCCTATTGTTATTGAAGGGTAGCAAATATCATAATTATTGTGAAAGTAAGTGCATGTAAGCAAAACTGCTATTATCTAGAGGCTGGCAAGGTTATTGTTGTAGAAAAGGCGTTCACGTATAAGAGAAGATGAAGATGGGAAAGGAGAAGAAGAAGAAGAAGAAGAAGAAGAAGAAGAGGAGAGATCGTGTTCTTCTTCTAACAAATTTATATGTAATAGTGTGAATATTGAGAGGGTAGTATTGTAGTTGTTTTTGTGTATCTTATATTATTTTTCAGGTTTTGAACTGAATGAACTTTGATTTTAACCGTTTGTTGAACCCTGCGTTTTTAGTGTGAGAATTGACTCTGTCTTGTTTGAATTTGCTAACTTGTTGCTCAGTTGTCAAAATTAAGCAATTTTCGTGCATTTTCCAGTGCAGTTCAATTTCATGTCGAAAAAGCCACTGTATTTGAAAATTGTACGAGGCTTGACCTTTTTGCAGCTTTGGCTTTTCACTGGAAGTTATCTCAACGCTCGTGGAGGGAATAATTTTCAGTGAAAAGGCCACAGTTCGAATTGAGACGTAACTGGAAAACATGTAACGGTTGCGAGCCTCGGTCCTCTGAATGGGCCCGTTTCCCATTCAGAGGGACAAATTGTTATGTTTTCAGTTATCAGTAATTTTTTATCTAGTTGAATAGGAACCAAATTTTATAGAGTTAGTAGGAGTAGAATCAGGATATTATTTGTGCGTGTGGTTCAAGTATAGTGAGTTTATTGAGTTTTGGATTAAGTGTTCTCAAAAGTAAAGTTTAAATATTGTTGAAATGGTGAGTGCCAACTATTGTTTTTATTTAGCTCGGAATTTAGTACATAGAATGACCGAGGCCCGAATTTAGTTGCAGCAAGTTAGCAGGTTCCCAAAATGTATAAATTGAATATACCTTCTTTTTTCTGAATCAGTTACTGAGTAACTCTGTTGAAAATTTTGACAGGATTTCTATTGATTCGTTATGATTTCCATAAACCTGAGGTTAAATTTTAAAAGTATTTTTCATTGAAGTTCCTGGCTCGTAGTTACTATAGTTGCTAGAATAGGTTACAATGATGGTAATCTGTGCATTTGAATGAACGAATCCACTAAGAGCTCCCAACCAATCAAGGATTCAAATACCGGTAGATGATTTGATAGCAGTAAACTTTAGCATAATATTTAGCCAATATTATAGGAAAGAAGAAACAACCCCCCTCCGTTTACATTGGTGGCCAGCGGGGTATAGTCTGCAAGAATGACTATCGAATCACATGTATTCTTATATATTAATATTTTGGAAGATTAAACTAATAGAGACAATATGTCACCGGTTACAGAAATGATGTCAGTGTGGTGGAGGTTAAAATACTCCACCGGTTACTATACAAAGAAATTTTGATGAAACGCGAGCCGATGTGGAAAAGGCGTTGGAGGATAAAGAGAGGATCAGCAGATGGATGAAGAAGGAGAAGAAGAAGAAGAAGAGAAGAGAAGAGAAGAAGAAGAAGAAGAAGAAGAAACAGGAGGAGAAAAGAAGACGTAAAAGAAAAGATTTGTGTTGTAAACAGTAAATATAGAGGATGCGTGAGCTTATCTCACAAAACGATTGAAGCGTATATATTAATTCAAACGATCCTTCACTAGTTTTTGAACCGGGTTTAAACTTTAATCCGTGGTTTATGTGCAGGTATTCAGTGTGAGGGGGGGGAGGGGTGTTAAACTGTGGTTAATGATGTAGCTACTGATGCATTCTGGAGAAGCTGGTATACAGTGGGGGTTTTTTGCAAGTTTTTTTAGTGGAAATTCAATGAAGTGTTAGACTCTATTATAGTAGGAGTGTCATCTTCAACACCGCTTATACTTTGGCGCTTACTTTCGGCGACGAAAAACATAATCTTTGATCTATCTGAAGAAATCTTTGAAGAGATGGGAGGTGGAAAATATTTTACACCAAAAGGCGAATGAGAGGAAGGATGGGAAGAAAAGAAGAAAAATAGAAGGAAGAAAGAAGAAAAAGCGTATGAAGGAGGAGGAGAAGAGAAGGATAAAGAGATGGGAAGAAAAGAAATAAAAAGAAAGAGAAGATAAGAGAAAGCGTATGAAGGAGGATGAGAAGGGATGAAAAGAGAGGAATCAGCAGATGGATGAAGAAGAAGAAAATAGAAAGAAGAAAAAGCGTATGAAGGAGTAGGAAAAGTGAAGGATAAAGAGAGGAATCAGCAGATGGATGAAGAAGAAGAAGAAGAAGAAGAAGAAGAAAAGAAGAAGAAGAAGAAGAAGAAGACGTAAAAGAAAAGAATTTTGTTGTAAACAGTAAATATATGATAGGAAAATATGAAGCCAGCAAGAGGACTAAAAGGACAGGTGAAGATGAAAACAGAAAAAGAAGAAGAAAAGAAAAAAAAATAGAAAAATAAGAAGTGGAAGAATCTTATTTATTATTGACCGAGCGAAGTGAGGTCTAAGATTCAAGTCGACGGTTTGGCTTTCTCTTATGTTTAAATGTTTGAATGTTTAAATGTTTATATGTTTATAGTTGCGCATTTACGGCGAACGCGGGAATAGATTTTCATGAAATTTGACAGGTATGTTCCTTTTTGAATTGCGCGTCGACGTATATACAGGTTTTTGGAAATTTTGAATTTCAATGATAATAAAAAGGAGCCTCCTTCATACGCCAATATTACCGTAAAAATCAAACTAATGAATTATTATTCATCATAAATCAGCTGTCTAGTGGACTATAATACTACCCGTTCAAAAACATCGAACATCTTGAAAATGTATCTTTCCATTAACGTTAGTGGACAGTTGACTATAATACTACCCGTTCAACAAACATCGAACATCTTGAAAATGTATCTTTCCATTAACGTTAGTAGACAGTTGACATAATACTACCCGTTCAAAAACATCGCCATCTTGAAAATGTATCTTTCCATCAACTTTGTAGACAGTTGCAGCCAGACCTGATAACAGCGCTCACACTCACATTCCGGGACGACACGTCACGGTACGATAGGACAGACAGAAAGCTCTATGTTTATTTAGGATTTTTCTAGACTTTTAAATTGATAAATTTAAATTTATTTATTAATTTTTGAGAAATATAACACAACAGGTCAGTGTAACGTACTGAGCGCGAGGTCTACTGTTCATAGAACTACTAGTAATATTAGGAATACTGAAAGTTGTAGATGAATGCCACCCTATATTATAATTAGTGGGACGATCAGCTGTTATTTTAGAATCAAGTTTGTTTTTCGGTAATTCTTCAAAATGATATTTTTCATGTGAATATTCCCTATTTTAGTTTTAATAATGTGAAATATTTCTTCTATGTTTAGTTTTGAAGCATCTACATTTGAAAATCCACTTTGTGAAAATACTTGAGGACTGAAAATTTTGTGAATTGAAGAACTACAAGACTAGAGCTGCGTTTACACCAAAGCTATTACACATGATGAGCATTAAGGAAGGGCCGGTTTCCGAGCTCGGGATTTAGCTAAGTCCTAGACCTTAATCAGCTGGAGTCAGAAAATTGTTTTTCCTACAGTTACCTTGGAAAGTGGCCATTGCTGCACTGATTACAGAACGCAAAGAATCACTTTTCCGCTCTAGTGCGGCAAAAAATTTTCCTGCACTCCAGATTTGCAACATGACAACGCAAAATAGTTGGTGGGTTATATGGAGGATTAGTGCACGAAAACAAAATTAAGTTGGTAACTGTGACTGTGGTATAGTGTTGTTATAATAATATGAAGGACACCGAGTTGGAGGACAGCCACCACATCAGTGACAGCCATTCTTAAAACACTACTACAATATTATTCAATTCTATTTATTAATAATAAAATTACACAGAAAAACATTTGATGCATTTCAGGGAATTTCACCCATAATTACCCACTTTTCAAATTCAATGGTAACTGTAGGAAAAATTAAATGTGAAATACGTGCGCAAAGTTCCTCTGCTGCACTCAAGAAGCCATTCGCCTACGGCTCGGGCGTAAACGTTTCTTTTGGTGCAGCAAACTGTCACTTTGCGCACTAGTTGCACAAATAACTATTCCCAAAACGGGGCGTAGTCGCAGTCATTGTTATAGTCACGTTTGAATTAAATTTCGAAAAACTAGAAAATTGAACATAAAATAAAATAAAGAGAAAATAGTGTAAAGTTTCAGCTATTTTCAATTATTTAGGAATGTCTAATCTCGTCAAGGAAAAACGTTTCCAATTATAGAAATGAGAAATTAAAAACTACGACTACTGTTATAAAAGCTGCGACTACGCCCCGTTTTGGGAAAACAATTCTCTGACTCCAGCTGTTTAAAGTCTAGGACTTAGCTAAATAATCCCGAGCTCGGAAACCGGCCCTAAGAGTTCGTCAAGCTCCGTTCAATCTGATAGAATCTATAAGGACGAAAAAATAAACATTTTGTTGATAACTTTGGTGTAAACGGAGCTTTAACCTATATTCGGACTATGTGTTATCTAAATTTGGGAGAGGAATAGCACAAGCTTACCTTATTTTTCCTCTCCCTATCATTTTGATGATGTACTTGTTGTATGAATGAATAAAGATTTTGGAGATCAGGTGCCTCTCAGTAACGGTTAGAGCACATCTTACGAAATATTATGGTTTCTCAGGTACCTAATAGGGTATAATATAATACACAATTCAACAAACACGGCTCTCAATCTAAAGGAGGTGGAGTAGTAGCAGATTATAATAGAAAATGGGACGAAGAAGAAGAAGATGAAGAAGAAAAAAAAAAAGGACGAGGAGAAGGAGATGGAAAAGGATGTGATTGAGTAAGAAAACGGTTAGAATCTTTCAATCGAAGTTTTTCAACAAAGAAAAAAATGAGATCATCCTTTCCCATCATCCTTTCTGCAATGACAAGTGTGTGACACACCGGTACCTACATCCCTTGTTTCCTGTTCTTTATAATAATATAACACACTCTACTTCTTCTCATGTTACTTCTTCTTCCACTTCTTCTTCCACTTCTTCTTCTTCTTCTTCTTCTTCTTCTTCTTCTTCTTCTTCTTCTTCTTCTTCTTCTTCCACTTCTTCTTCTCCTTTTTAGTTTTCATTGTCGCTTGCACCTTATCTTCATTTTCCGTTATAAAATCGAACGAATGAACTAACAGACACCTCCCACCATTATGATGATTGAAAACAATGAACACGGCCGAGCGAAGTGAGCCTGCCTAACGACCTGAGTACACACAGGTTATCTACTGTATAAAGATGCGTACTTTTACTGTATAATAGAGATTATATTACTATTTTGTTTGTATCTTGTTTCCAGTTTCTTTCTAAAACTCAATAGTATATTAGTTAAGTTATTTTATTTTCATTTTGATGTATTGTTTTTCAAATTGTATGCTCAATGTGCGTTATGAGGGCAATAATGGGATTCAGTTCCTGGTGCCCTCAAATATGTAAATTTTTGAATAGATAAATAATAAATAAATTATTCTTAAATTTTTGAATTTTTGAAAGTATGTAGTCAATAATGTAATATACAGGTTTGGTTTATTTTTTATCAAGGCTATTTTGGAGGTCTGGTACGCTTCTCCCTCACCCTTCCCAAATAAAAACGGCAATGAACACAGCGAGCGAAGCGAGCCTGCCTAACAACCGGAGTACACACAGGTTTTTTATTAAATGAATAATAAAAAAATGTTCATTTTCCCAAAAAACTAAAACAACTACATCAATTACGGAAAACATCAGTTAGTTCAGAATTTATTGAATTCATTGTATAAAGGTGTTAAACGTTTACAACTGTATATAGATTATCCTCACCTTTCAAAGTTTTCTGTTGCAAGTTGTCTGCACCACTGCTATGCGTTGACACCTCAGGCCCGGTTGCACAGCAGTTGGTTAAATTTTAATTGTGATTAACTTTCACGAGAACCAATCAGAGTAGGTGGCTTTTCTGATTGTTTCTCATAGGATAAATCACGATTAAAATTTAACCCAGCTTTTGTGCAACCGGCACTCAGTCTAGCTGCTACACACACATCGATTTTTGGACCTACGACTTTCTACAGTCCTCATGAAT
The DNA here is from genome assembly GCF_014356525.2 of Nilaparvata lugens. Lineage (NCBI taxonomy): Eukaryota > Metazoa > Arthropoda > Insecta > Hemiptera > Delphacidae > Nilaparvata > Nilaparvata lugens. Next base: position 20,578,930 of record NC_052517.1, on the reverse strand, counting down.
TCTATTAGATTAAACGGATTATGTCAAACAACTGAGCCTTAGAAACTCACCAAACTTGACGAAGCCACCTGGAATATGGTAACGAAAAAAGCAAATAGGCCTACTCAGCTTGATGATAAAGGAAATAAATTGAACTTTGCCAATGCAGTTAAAACTAACATTAAAGACCTATTGACAAAAATATACTGATTGGGACAATCCCAGACCAAACACAGAATCTGTGGAAGAGCAACTACATCAGCTACTCCTTAGTAGTGAGAGAAGAAAGGATTTGCAGTTGAAACTAACAAAGAAGACCTATTGACAAAAAACCTTTATAAAATGTTTTCATAATCTCATTTAGACTATTTTTATCAAAATTATCATTTTGAGCCGGCAGCAAGACAGGATAATAAATTATTGGTGGTAACTACTTCAATGTACACCTTGAATTGAATGAAAGAGACTAAGAAATTGTCAAAAACCACCGATTTATTGATACTTGGAAAGACCGGTTTTGGTTATTAAACCATTGTCAATCTCTGATAAACAGAGATTTTCAGAGATTGACAATGGTGTAATAACCGAAACCGGTCTTTCTAAGTATCAATAAATCTGTGGTTTTTGACAATTTCTTAGTCTCTTTCATTCAATATGAATAATTACCACAATATCAACTTCTCAACTACACAAAAAGTACACTTTGAAGTTCCATCAAAGGAGAGAGATATCTTCATCAATCTATTAAGGGTTGAAAGTCTTAGACTTAAGTTCCACCAAGGGGGATGCTTATCTGGACTGTCCCACCAGGGGTGATGCTTGTCTGGACTGTCCCACCAGGGGTGATGCTTGTCTGGACTGTCCGACCAGGGGTGATGTTTGACTGGACTGTCCCACCAGGGGTGATGCTTGTCTGGACTGTCCCACCAGGGGTGATGCTTGTCTGGACTGTCCCACCAGGGGCGATGCTTGTCTGGACACTGTGATAACCAACTTGAACTCCTGGGAGTATACTGCCAGAGTGGTCGATCCCTTCATATCTGATCACATCGCAGTTGTTGTTCAAGCCAGTTTACATAAGACTGACCAAACACAGGGAGGCCAAGGATTGTAAAGACCTGTAGAGCTGAGGAGTAAGTAAGTGAAACCAAACACGGGAACCGTGGAAGGGCAACTACATCAGCTACTCCTTAGTAGTGAGAGAAGAAAGGATTCCCAATTCTTGCAGGAAGCTTGAGGCCATCAACTGGTAAAGGTCTTTGGTCTCACAAAGTAAGAATACATGCTGGATATGCTGTTGGCTGGTTATGTTGATGTCTTCAACACAGTATTCCCAAGGACAATTAGGAAGTATTCAAGGAACAGTGGAAGAAATGAAGCTGCAAATAGACCATGGTTCGATGAAACTCTAGCCCAGGTAAAGAACCTGGTGGTTACTACTGCTCCATCATAATTTGATTGTGAATGATAAATGAATAAATAAATAAGCACTAGACAACAGTGATGCCTGAAGATAAAAACCACTGGTTCAACCAGTAGCTAAAACAGAGAAAAGAAAGTTCACCTCAGAGATTGTCATGTCTGCTGATAACAACTGCAACGCAGCCTGGGACATCATAAATACCCACTGCCCCCTGAAACCTCAAATGGAATCAATTCTCAATCCAGATGAATTCAACAATATTACTTTTTTAGTGTGGCAAAAAACAATCTGCTGCAGGAGTTGCCTGTGGGGTCACACACCATCTGTCCACGAAAACTGCAAAGAAGGCTCTGAGGATAGTGACATTTTCCAGCTTCAGGGATCACTGCAGGCTACTTTTAAATGATCTTGGGATACTCACGGTGTACAATATGTGTTATGCTCGCTGATGTATATCAAGAGGAATCTGGAGCAGTTACAAAAAAGGTGTGATATATACAGCCAAAATATGCAATATTGGAGGTGCCCCGGAGCCAACTGGCAGGGACCTACAAAAGCTTTCCTTCCCAGGCAACAAGATTTTCCAACAGCCTTCCTGGACAAATTTGGTTCTATATCACAGTCAAAAATAAACTCCTAGAAACGCCACTCTACTCACTGCAGGATTTCTATGTGGAAACTCTTTTTGGGAGTCAAGAACCTCCACAGCATGAATGCCCATGTAGGTTATTTTACTCTGTGATCAGAAAACTCAGACACTGCCCATCTGGAAACCCCAGTCCTTGGGAACGACCTGAAGTATCAAGTAAGTAAGTAAGTAGGTGAGTAGGTGAGTAAGAAGTTTGTCAAGCTCCGTTTAATCTGGTAGAATTCTAAAGGTGCGTACAGACTTTCGCTCTGCTCTGCAACTGAACGTCACTCCAGCAGAGCGATTGATGATCGACCGGGGAGCAACAGTGGTTCGACCGGGGAACGCGAGAAGATCTAACATCTTCCGTAACGTTCATGATGGGTGCGTGGGCGGAGCGACTGTGGTTCGATGGAGGAACGAGGGCGGAGCGTGCTCGGTGCGGTTTGGAAGCGCGTATATGTGTACACAGCTTAGGGACGACAAAAAATTGTAAATCCAAAAATTGATGAGTGTGTAACTAGACTTATTATTCCGCCATTGATACTGAAGAGAGAGAGCTAATGGATGTTTCTGCAACTGAGACTAGACATGGAATTAGTGCACCCTACCTAAATATACCAGATGCTTCCAACTATCAAATTTCAGAAAAATCCAGATATAATTCAAGTTATTCATTCATTAACTCAAAAACAACCAGGCCCTTTATTTTTCTCTCCAAGATTCATATTTTCATCTATATTCTGGGAGAAAGATAAACCTAGAAAAGGTAACTCTAAATTCAACTGAATATTTCATTCTAATTATCATTTGACTTAATGCAATTTTGTCATTATTTCCATAATCTTTCAACCGTTACTTTCATTTATTTTGAAGCATCTGGTTTAGCTAACAAATTGACGAGCTGTGGTAATATTATACATTGTAATAACTACAATTTATAATATTATATACCTTATAACTTAAAATTATTATAACAATAATGGTCCGGTTGCACAAACGTCTGTTTAATTTTAATCATGATTAAATCTCACAAGAACCAATCAGAGAAGGCTTTCTAGGAAGGTCTCTCTGATTGGTTCTCGTAGAATTTAACCACGATTATAATTTAACAGGCTTTTGTGCAAACGGTACAAGATATCAATATGATATACTAACAATATTAGGCTACTAGATGACATCTATATCATAATTTTACAAGACTTAACTATTAACTATTAACTATAATAATATATTATTGGAAAATACCTAAACATGTAAACTATTTTAAAAACCTGGAAAAATGAGTTGAACAGAAAATTCCTGAAAAAGAATGCACAATACGGTATTGGTTTTGAATAGTTTACAAAATATGAATGATCAACACTGGGATAATACAGTCACAAAGTAGGTACCTAATATTTTTATGGGGGATAATTGGGGGATTCACATATAGGGACATTAATACCGAACGTAAAATTATCATAAATTGTTGTAAATGATATTGTAATTCATTGATGAATAACCTGGGGATATACCGTCGTATTCAAAGTTTACAATTGAAAATGTTTGTACTTGGGGTTAAAAAGTGGGACAACCTAGAAAAATGGAAGAAAATATTTATTAGTATACTTAAATTTAACAGAGAATAACCACACACGGTTAAAGACAAAAATACATCCTTAAAACTATAAATGTGTCTACCCAGCTCAATTGGAGCCTCGAGCCTAGCCTTTAATTCACATGACATGTACACAAAAACACAATAAAATATGCCTCCAACAGACCTGGATAGGAAAGTTTCAGGAAGAAAAGGTTGGTTTTTTGAGAGAGAGAGTGGACCATCAAATCAGTATGCTCAGCCCTCTGAATTGAGATCCTAGCTCCAAGTGATCAACAGTTAACAACCACCCCAGGGTCTGGCTGCATTGGTGGATGTCATTGGTGTCTTTCACTAAAATAAGGTCCTGAAAAAGGTGGATTGGTTTTTGGAGAGAGAGACAGAGTGGACCATCAAATCAGTATGCTCAGCCCGCTGAATTGAGATCCTAGCTCCAAGTGATCGACAGTTAACAACCACCCCAGGGTCTGGCTGCATTGGTGGATGTCTTTGCTGTCTCTCACTCAAATAAGGTCCTGAAAAAGGTGGATTGGTTTTTGGGGAGAGAGACAGAGTGAACCATCAAATCAGTATGCTCAGCCCACTGAATTGAGATCCTAGCTCCAAGTGATCGACAGTTAACAACCACCCCAGGGTCTGGCTGCATTGGTGGATGTCATTGCTGTCTTTCACTCAAATAAGGTCCTGAAAAAGGTATTTCAGGTCTATATTGGTGCATTCAAACAAACCGTGTGTGGTGAGGGACCTGAGCTAATCTATAGATGTGCTGAAACCCTATCCTTAATCTAAAAAGTGTGCTGACTGCAAAATCAAATCTAAATCTCCTAATACTTCTAAGGGATTCCTAAGGATGGGGCGAATATTTTTGAATAATTTAAAGAGGAGTGAGTTTGTCTCACTGAGCTGGATGCATAATCAGCATGCTGAGCCCACTGAAATAGGCCTCCAGCTCAATGATTGACAGCAATTGGTACTCAGAACAGGGTCTGGCTGTATTAGTGTGAGTCAATACTGTCTTTCATACCTCATCACAAAGGGACAGAATAAGGGACGCTATATCTATAACAAAAACATCAATACAAAATTGGTAACTCATTTTTACGTTAACAGGAATATAGTTTTTCAAATATGTCAGACTTCCATGCAAAAACTATGAGTTACTAAAAATTTATCTTTAGTTTTTAAATGATCAAACTAATGATGAGGTCAGGGCCAGGGAATCCATGATGATCCTCGACATGTACACAAAAAAACAATAGAAAAAACAATAAAATATGCCTCCAACAGACCGGGATAGGGAAAAAGGTTGGTTTTTGGGAAGAGTCGGAGTCGACCATCAAATCAGTATTCTCAGCCTGCTGAATTGAGATCCTAGCTCCAAGTGATCGACAGTTAACAACCACCCCAGGGTCTGGCTGCATTGGTGGATGTCATTGCTGTCTTTCACTCAAAAAGGTCCTGGAAAATGTATTTCAGGTCTGTTGGTGCATTCAAACAAACCGTGTGTGTTGAGGGACCTGAGCTAGATCTAAAGATGTGCTGGAACCCTATCCTTAATCTAAAAAGTGTGCTGACTGCAAAATCAAATCTAAATTTCCTACTTTTCTAAGGGGTTCCTAATGAGGGTGCTAATATTCTTGAATAATTTAAAGAGGAGTGAGTTTGTCTCACTGAGCTGGAAGCATAATCAGCATGCCGAGCCCACTGAAATAAGCCTCCAACTCTATGATTGACAGCAATTGGTACTCAGTACAGGGTCTGGCTGTATTGGTCTGAGTCGATACTGTCTTTCATACCTCATCACAAAGGGAAAGAGTAAGGGACGCTATATCTATAACAAAAACATCAAACAAAACATTAGTAACTCATTTTTACGTCAACAGGAATATTTTCAAAATTTGTCAGACTTCTATGCAAAAACTATGAGTTACTCAAAATTTAAATTTAGTTTTTAAACAATCAAACTAATGATGAGGTCAGGGCCAGGGAATCCATGATGATCCTTGATGATCCTCGATGATCCTTTGATGGTCCTTGGAAGCTGCTGTATTTAATCTAAATGTGTTGGTGTTCATGTGTATGTAAAAAAGAACATGTGTAGGTACTGACAACAATATTCCGTGTAACCTCACACACATTCTACTTTGAAAAAACCATAAATAATCTCTGAAAAGAAATTAATAGTCTAAAAGAAATTAATTCATGGGAAAATGAAATCTAAAGTTATAATTGAAAGCAGAAAGTGGATATGACTCAATAAAAATATGAGAACTTCTTCAACACATCTACATGAGAGATATCCACTTTCCAAGTTTCAAGATTGGAACCGTTTCAAATGAAAATAGTGTTGGACAACTCTACTGTTGGAGAAATTGTCTCATTATCTGACAACTTTCAATGGTATCCCTATGACATCCAACAAAATACAACAACAATACCTCGAGGTCTGAAACCTTTTGAAACGACTACATGACAACGATGTAGAACATCCCACCAGTAAAGATGTACAACACATCACTTCAAATTCAATACTTGTAGCTGAAGGCTGGAAAAATTATTGTGAGATAGTTTATTAAAAGAATTTGATCAATTATTAATGTGTGTGAGGACATTTTCGTGTAGTATGAATATTTGAAATTGCTGACTCACCAAACTGCACACAGCTCAAACCTAGAAACAAACAAATAGCAAAATCAGTCTAGGAGTTCTAAAAAAATAACTAAAATTCAATCAATTTGGAATCAAAGTAGTTTTTTTCTGTAACCTCTGAATCAGCTAGAGAATAGAAATGAATTTTGCCTCTTCAAGAGAAAAATTGGATTTTAAGAATTCTATGTCAGTTTAATAGCAAATGCTGGAGAGATCAAGTATATTCAATTGACAGTGTCTTGAAACAAAGATTCAGACTTCAGGTGAATTTGAAGAATTAGAAATATTTTTGTAAATCATAATGATATTGATGAATGCAATAAACTAATTGTTCAATTATTATTATTTTTATTGATAAAATGTAGATTGTCTCACCTCATCTTTGTTGCGGATGCGCCCTCCCAGCAACCAGCAAGTCCAGAATCCAGAGTTGTCGTCCAGTCTTTCGAGCACTTTCACACAACACTGCACTACTTTCACTAGACACTATTTAAACGCACTCGCGGAACGCGTATCCATTTTTGTGCGGTACGGAACACTCGCGGAACGCGTATCCATTTTTGTGCGGAATGTTCAGAGTTCATCACTTTATACAGTGGGTGATAGCTGAAAATACAAAACAAAAACAATTAGAATGATGCTGTAGTGACACATAAACAAATCAAATCTATTTCATTGATGAGTCAAAGTGTCACTGTACTAGGAATTCAAAGTACTACACTAAAATATTCTAACTATCTTTAGGGAGGTTGAGTATCATTTAATATTATCCTGTAGTGAAGGAGATCAGTCGTGTCATATAATATCCAAATTGAAATAGATTGGTATCTCAATATGAGAACCATTCTGTATATTGCATTTGAATTATTACTTTCTTGTTGAACAAGGGTCCAAGAAGCTTATTTTAAACACAAATATATTATATCCTCTCTATTAATCTTATTCCAAAAATGATCCATTATCCTAAATTTCATCATCAATGATGAGAATTGCATTATTTATAAGAGGATTCAAAAGGACAGCGCATCAGAATCTATCTGATGGCTGCAAAAGTACTTTGAAAAATCAAGTAATATTACTATTATAGCATTCAGCTTCCAGAATATAAAATATTTTCCATCATAAGGTGTGTGAATTTATCTAATATTCACTATTGATACATTATAAAATGCTCCCATTATAATATCATGATTGTCCAAGTAGTCCATAGATTTGATGAATTTTCGCAACCACAAGAAGATTCTTGGGTCTCATTACTTCATAGTGGGTTACAGGTACTTCACTTCCCTAAAAAATGATGAAATATCTACAAATGATACTGAAATTCGATTGGTTTATTCTCAGATATTTATTCCAGAACAAGTTGAATAGTTTGGTTTTCAGATAGAACTGGAGATCTGCATCTATGCTTTGAAAATATATTGGAACAAAATGAAAGCTCATTGTTCCCCTCTTGAAAAAATCCTGATAAAATCTCTCACTTGAGATGAGTTTAAGCTGTAAGAGAATGCAGTTCATTAGACAAATTTATAGTAGACCTATAATTTAATTCAATTTTCTTGAAGACTCCAGTCTCTCACTAGAGTTATTTCCCATGAGGTATAATAAAAAGTCTCAATGCTTTTTACTACATTGTCGAATGTTCATCTTGAAGAAGTCCCATGTTTTCAACATGAGAATACAGCAGCAGTCATAGTGAAATTCTCCCAAAGAATTTCTCCAGATATGTTTTCAATTCTATTTTAATTGATTTTATTGTCCACTCAATTCCAAGTGAACAATAAAAAATATTCATCACTTACACTACTAAATTTCTTTCACTAATATATTATTTTTTGTTGAGTCTGCTCCAATTACATTGTGCTCTATATATCTCCTGCAGGAGTGAGCACTATATTATGAGAGTATACTCTACTCATTCCAAGTAGAGTATACCTAGACAACATTTTCCACTGGTGTTTCGGACTCCACCTTTACTGTGGATCCGTGGTGTCCCAATTGAAGCGGTTTTTGGTGGAACTACCTCGAGAGGCTCCTTCCACAAATTAAATTGTTAAAACTATTTACATTCAACTACTATTAAACTAATTAAACTACAAGAGAAGAAGCTCATCATTTTGACATTGATTTTTAATTACTTTATCATTCTTATTTCAAATTTGAAATCTGATGAGTTGAATTTAATATTTAGTTGAAGAATGTACACTGGCAGAGCCATGCACTGATGATAGCAGCTCCATTACATCCTTGATTTATTCAAGATGCTCTTTAATTTCATCATAGAGAAATTATTATCATTTTTCTATCTCACTATAGAGAAGATTTTCTTTGATATTGAACCATCCAACCTTTTTTTGTCATCAAGTTTGTGATATCCAACTGATCATTGCTACAAATTAAAGCATAAAAATAATTAAAAAAAATTGAAAACCTATCTCAAGTGTTGAGACTGCTGCATTGAGGGATTGGACAATCCAAGATGGCCGCTCGCTTGATCCTCTCTGCATCTTGAATCTCGCCTTCTGGTTGACTTCGATCAGTGAATCTGTCAAGAAAAAGTGTGCAAAATTGGTGTTTTGCTTGAAAATTATTTTTACTTTCCTTGCCCTATTACCATAGGTAAGGAAAGTGTTGCTTTCCGAAAAAAATTAAGGTACCCCAATTTCTAAATTTCTATACGTTTCAAGGTCCCCTGCATTGATATATATAGTTGAAATAGTTCTCTATATCAATGGTCCAATGGTCCCCTGAGTCCAAAAACTGGTTTTTTGGTATTGGTCTGTATGTGTGTGTGTGTGTGTGTGTGTGTGTGGTGTGTGTGTGTGTGTGTGTGTGTGTGTGTGTGTGTGTGTGTGTGTGTGTGGTGTGGTGTGTGTGTGTGTGTGGTGTGTGTGTGTGTGTGTGTGTGTGTGTGTGTGTGTGTGTGTGTGGTGTGTGTGTGTGTGTGTGGTGTGTGTGTGTGTGTGGTGTGTGTTGTGTGTGTGTGTGTGTGTGTGGTGTGTGTGTGTGTTGTGTGTGTGTGTGTGTGTGTGTGTGTGTGGTGTGTGTGTGTGTGGTGTGTGTGTGTGTGTGTGGTGTGTGTGTGTGTGTGTGTGTGTGTGTGTGTGTGTGTGTGTGTGGTGTGTGTGTGTGTGTGTGTGTGTGTTGTGTGTGTGTGTGTGTGTGTGTGTGTGTGTGTGTGTGTGTGGTGTGGTGTGTGTGTGTGTGGTGTGTGTGTGTGTGTGTGGTGTGGTGTGTGTGTGTTGTGTGTGGTGTGTGGTGTGTGTGTGTGTGTGTGTGTGTGTGTGTGTGTGTGTGTGTGTGTGTGGTGTGTGTGTGTGTGTGTGTGTGTGTGGTGTGTGTGTGTGTGTGTGTGTGTGTGTGTGGTGTGTGTGTGTGTGGTGTGGTGTGTGTGTGTGGTGTGGTGTGTGTGGTGTGTGTGTGTGTGTGTGTGTGTGTGTGTGTGTGTGGTGGTGTGTGTGTGTGTGTGTGTGTGTGTGTGGTGTGTGGTGTGTGTGTGTGTGGTGTGTGGTGTGTGTGTGTGTGTGTGTGTGTGTGTGTGTGGTGTGTGTGTGTGTGTGGTGTGGTGTGTGTGTGTGTGTGTGTGTGTGTGTGGGTGTGTGTGTGTGTGTGTGTGTGTGTGTGTGTGTGTATGAGTGTATGTGCGTCTGTGTACACGATATCTCATCTCCCAATTAACGGAATGACTTGAAATTTGGAACTTAAAGTCCTTTCACTATAAGGATCCGACACGAACAATTTCGATCAAATGCAATTCAAGATGGCGGCTAAAATGGCGAAAATGTTGTCAAAAACAGGGTTTTTCGTGATTTTTGCGGAAACGGCTCCAACGATTTTGATCAAATTCATACCTAAAATAGTCATCGATAAGCTCTATCAACTGCCACAAGTCCCATATCTGTAAAAATTTCAGGAGCTCCGCCCCATCAATGCAGATAGATTCCCAATTATCAGGCTTCAGATACAATTGAAACAAAAAAAATCAAGTGGAGTAGATTGAGCATGAAAATCTCTACAATTAATGTTCAGTAACATTTTCACCTAAAATTGAAAATAAGCTTTAAATTCGAGGAAATGTGATTATTCAATTGCAAATTATTGTTGATTCTATTAAATCATTCACTATGAAGAGATAGCAGACCTTATGTGTGTTTCCAGCGTTATTGCCCTGTCACCAGCTGGCTCAAATCTTTGAATAGTAGACTTGAGAAGCGCGGGAACACAAGCGTAAGGTGATCAATTTTCATAACGGCAAGGAAAGTTGTGTGAGTGCGCCACACCAGATTTTTATATCTATGTAATCAAAACTAGTGAGACAACTATGTTCAGCAATTAAATTGATTGACTCGCTATTTATCAGTTCAATAATTAATTGCGAGCTTGTGTTGGCATGTATAGAAGTAAACATTGAGAATTAAAAATAGGAGAGGTGCGAGTGAACATCCCTGCAGGACACCTTCATTTTTTTGATAGTTTTTGATATTTTTTCCGATTTATCAAAGTTTCATAATGAATAAATCACTCTCTAGTATGCTATGCCCTTATCTCCTATGGTTTTATAAGTATTTCGTACACTCTTATCCAAATGCTTGAAATTGTCTTGATCGAATGCGTTGGCAAAGTCTATAAATTAAACATTTGGAATTTTTTGTAGATAAATACAGTTATTTTTGGCATTAGATCTTTTCTCAAAGTGTTGAGTTAAATTCATAATTCAAATCGAAACAGCCGCCACAAAAGTCAGGTCTACCAACATGATTCTTAGAAAAAAGAATCTTGATTCAGTCCAGGATAGAGATGTGCTTTTTACACAGTTTATCACATGAAGAACAACAGAATATATTGGAATATCATTATAACTGATAGAATCATCATTTTCCAAATACTTCTATTCTCAAGATTCATTTCAATAGACGCAGAATTAAAAATGATTTTAAAAAAACAGTTTCCCTACATTGTCTCGTCGGGAATAAAAGTAGAATATATTCAATTTTTGAAAATAGTTGTCAAATATCCCAAGAATACGTTAAAATTTATTATTAAAACGTAAATTATGATTCCCTTCAAAGAACTCAATTTCCCTTCCAAACACCTGAGAGCTGACAACCAGCTGAGCAGCCGCCATCTTCCTATAGAAAACCGCGGGAATTTCAAGATCCCTAACCTCAAAGAATGGCCGCAATAGGAAAAGAATATCCTATTTAAATTCTTCAAATGAGTCTCTCGCAATAGAATTCATACAAATCAAGATGATAAATCTAATGGGGAATCGCAACAAATGAATTAGAATTAATGCCATTCTCTGAGCTTCAAAAATTCTGGACAAATCCAGTTCCTACTCAGAACATTCCGAGATTTCAATCAAGATGCTATCAATCTAGAAGCTCTAAAAACAAATTACCCCATCCTAGAATACAATTTCAGGTCATATTTGAAATATATAATACTTCAGAACCCAAAAATATACTTCAGAAAGTGTTTCAAGCAAATTGAATCGCTTTGTCTGGGAAGGGCTCTAAAAGTGAGGTTAGGTCTCTTAGAGGAATCACAAAAATGGGTTGATGCCTCCTTATAGTACCATGTTGAGTCTCAGATTAATTTCAAATATACACGAAAGAAAACTCTAGATCTATCCAATCGTCCTTGCTAGGGGAATTCTGAGACCTACAACGTAGCAATAATCCAAACCTCAAAAAAGTGAGGTTATGTTTCGACAGTCTATAGGATTCTCAATGCTGGTAAAATTCCTATACTATGATCAAAGGGGGGCGCGACAGTCGAGACCGACGACATTCGAGGCCTACAACCGTAGAGGATTGTTTTACAGTCCTCTACGATCGTAGGCCTCGACTGTCGGAAGTGTACGAAAATTAGAGTGGCCTCAACTGTCGCCTAACGCAGGTGACATTTGAGGCCACTTCTTCAGGAGTCCTCTCTCGTCGTAGGTCTCGACTGTCGGGCCTGTACAAAAATTAGAGTGGCCTCAACTGTCGCCTAACGCAGGCGACATTTGAGGCCACTTTTTCAGGAGTCCTCTACCGTCGCTGGTCTCGACTGTCGGGCCTGTACAAAAATTAGAGACTCGCTTGCAGCAGGCGACAGTTGAGGACACATCCTACTGCAATTCCAGACAAAATACATTTTATAATGATTATAACTTCTGATTTGTTGAAAACTAAATAATGGAAACTTCCTTCATAAAAAAGCATATGAACTTTAAAGGTAGATAGTGCTTATCCTTGAAGGATTTTCAGAACGATAATCTTTGTGAAGAATTACAGCTTAATCAGTCAAGTATTTCAAGCGTGATGAGCTCACATACAAACAGACAGAAAGACAGACACCATCTCGTCTTATAGATGGATAGAAGATAGATAAATATTCATATTTGTCAATGAAGGAGGCATAATGCAGTAGTAATGGATTCCCATTACTTAAAAATGTGTTTAGGGACCATCATCCAAGTACTGGAATGTATATGACTTGACCACCTTTGTTGACGAAACTCAATTGGAGGAGTCCTCTGCCGTCGCAGGTCTCAGCTGTCGGGGCTGTACAAAAATTAGAGTGGCCTCAACTGTCGCCTAACGCAGGCGACATTTGAGGCCACTTTTTCAGGAGTCCTCCACCGTCGCTGGCCTCGAATGTCGCAGGACTCTTCTGTCGTTTGCCATCGACCCAATAATCCAAACCTCAAAAAAGTGAGGTTGTTTCGACAGTCTATAAAAATAGACTCAATGCTGGTAAAATTCCTATGCTATGATCAAAGTATTGGATTTTGTAAAATAAAATTGTTATAGTAAAGTAGTATATTCAGAGACAACTGTTATCGCTATCTTTTCTCTATGGTATGTTATACTGTATACTATTTTAGTAGTAATGTCCAAATCCGTACTGCAGTGATGACTCAAGCCACACAGCTATATTGTACTACTGTATAATCTACAATCTATAACAGCCGCGCGGCTAGACTCGTCGCAACTTAATACAGCGGCGGCTTAGTAATTTAACCTTTGACATTCCCAATAAATATCATTTATGCTTTTCACATAGGACGCTGCTTTATTTTTTGTAATTTGATGAAACATTGTATCAAATTGCAGGATTTAGCAACTTTGAAGGCTACACAGCGCGGCCAGAGTTCTGTCTATGCAGTCAGCGGTCCAATTGAATTTCTCCAAGATAGATTGAAGAAAAACAAGATACCATCAGACAGAAAGCTATATGAGTAGCTTCACTATCACTTTAATACTTGAACATTAGAAATCACACACTTTTCAATGAATATTCTCATTTTCACAACTTGTTCGGCATTTGTAAAATGGCTTTCAACGCCCAAACATGTTGTTAGAATTCAAAATATTTATTCAAGAGGGTACTCAGATTTCTAATTTTTACGTGAAAACAAGCAGCCCTGAACAATAAAGTAATACCAATTTAATAACATGATCTGCGTCTCTCTATCTCCTACAAATTGAATAAACATCAACTCTTCAGTCTCCATTTATTCAGTTACCTGAATTATTAAGTTATACCATAGATAAACAATAGCATAAGTAGATATCCCATGGTCTAGGGCGTTTATGTCGCAACTTTTACTGTTATCTCAAGCCGATTATTGTAGAATTTTACTGTTTTGTTGGGAGTGTAAGAATGTGAGAACGGCACAATATGAGAGACTACCAGTGTCACACAGCTTCACGGGAAAGAATTACATGAACAATCGGCTTGAGATAACAGTAAAAGTTGCGACATAAACTCCCTATACCATGGGATATCTACTTACGCTATTGTTTCTCTATGGTTGTACTATACTTATAATAATTCTAAGTCTTTAATTATTCAATTACCAAGAACGCTTCGAACTCGTATCGTCATACAGCATCTCCTGAAAGTGCGTACAGACTTATGCGCCACGAACACGCACATTTCATCAGCTGATGCTATGCTTATCATATCTGCATTTGTACATATTCAGATATAATAAGCCTAGCAACAGCTGATGAGAAGTGAAATGCGCGCGTTTGTGGTGCATAAGTAGTGCGAAGTCTCAAGCAGTTAGTAGTAGACACATTGAAATGGAGTGCCACCTCGCCTCGCTCCAATGTTGACAGTACTCTGTCAATAGTCTGCGCTTGCTTGCTAATCAACCATCAATCTTATACCATAGAGAAACAATAGCGTATGTAGATATCCCATGGTATAGGGAGTTTATGTCGTAACTTTTACTGTTATCTCAAGCCGATAGTCCTAGTAGTTCTTTCCCGCGAAGCTGTGTGACACTGGTAGTCTCTCATACTGTGCCGTTATACACTCTCACCCCAACAAAACAGTAAAATCGGCTTGAGATAACAGTAAAATTTACGACATAAACTCCCTATACCGTGGGATATCTACTTACGCTATTGTTTCTCTATGCTTATACTCACATTCAATCATCATAATAGACACTGATTAAAAGAAATTATATTAAAGTATATAGCCTCAATTTTTATAAGTTTTATTGATTATTTACCAAGAAACCAAATTGAAATTCTTCAATAAAAACTTTAATATCGTTCATAAACAGCAACTTGTTGGTTCAAAGTGACTCTCTCCTTCATTGATGAAAAATATTCAAAGTTGTTTTGGGGAAAACAAATTTCAAGAATCTGTATCAAAAACCTGTGGATCTTGCAATCAATACAGTCATACTTGAATGATTACTGAATATTCCCCTTCGTCCAATACACAACTCAAGTATTCATTAACATCTCGAGTTTGGAAGAGAATTGGTAATAACTGAATAGGTTAAATTTGGAGTAGAAATATCCAAGAATACTGAAGAAGGGTGGGAGTAGACATTATCACACAGAATGAGATAAAAAAATCATCATTTTAAATTGAGTTTATGATACAATAACGCTTTACATCTCTATTAGAATGTCACTGTTTTGGAAATCATAGCGAAAATGGTCTTGTACTAATCAAAAATAATAATGGGAGGTCAACTAAAGCTTCCAAAAATTCATGAACCAACACTTCAATATCATAACAAATGAAAATAAAAATTATGAATGAAATAAAACGAAAAATAATAATGATGAATGATATGAAACAAAACAAAAAATAATGATAATGAATGATGAAATAAAAATAAAATGATAAACCAAAAATAACATTTAATAATAACTCATGAAAAAATCATAAGACTAAAATAAAAAGATGAATGAAAAAACATAAAATGAAAATGACTTTATTCTCGGTGAAAATATCCTCCTCATTGTTCAATAGTTGCCTGTCGATTGCCGTTTCTGTAATATAAAAATTGAAACAACGTTTAGAGCTTTAGATTCATTTTGCACTTTTGCCAAACTCTAAGCCAAAAAAGAGGCATTCAAAAAGGCATTCTGGTGCGTTTCTGTCAACTAGTAGTGCTCTGTCATGCCAAACACATCACTATCAACTGCTTCACAACGGGCAAAGAAAAAAGGATATAAATAAAAATAAAATGGTGAAAACAAAATAATGATTGGTGAAATGATGATGGGGTTTCAAACAGCACTGATGAGCACACCAAGACAAGCAATCAAGTCAAGACACAACAGGCGAGAAAATGCGCAGTCGAAAAGTGTTTAGAGAAAAAAGAAAGCTGCTATGATAGAAGAATAAAGACAGAACTATAAACAAATCAAGACGAGGCTTTCTATAAATGAGACATCACAAGTTCAAGCAGAAGATAGAAACAGTTTCAAGGCAATTTCATTCTACGTAAATACATCTCAAAGCATTTCAAGAAGAAGCTGCATAGAGCAGTGAAAAAGAAGTTTATAGAAGAGTGCATGGTATTAGTTGAATATACAGTTATTTACAACAAGCAGACGAGACAACACCAACAAAAAAAGGTGGAAAGAAAACCAGACAATCGAAGAAGAAAAGTCAGCATGCTAAGGTTAGAAACAGCAAACTACCCACTAGTTAATAATCACTCACCGTGTCACAATTGGTGAGGATACAACATGCTAAGGTTTAGAAACAAAAGACTAGGCACCGTCAAGTTAGTAATCATTCAAAGTTATAAAGCCGATTAGTCAGTATTATATATGGAGTGTGTGAAACCTCTCATAGCAACCAATGTTACTCATTTATGATCAGCAGTACTCTAGTTTGCTATCACTGGCAAGTCGCTATACTTGTTTCATCTATAATTTAATTGTGAAAAGAATTTGCTTATACGCGTACACATAACTTATTAGAAGAAAATAATCTAAAAGCCTAATAATGCCAGAGAATTAGCAAAAATATTGCAGAAGATAAGCGCAGCTATAGCAACACCAACTGACGGCGCAAATACTATAGCCTAATACTATCAGTTAAAACTCCCTCAAGTTCTCCCCAGTTAAATATAATATGGTTAAACACCGGATGCAATCTATATCACACAAGCAGCAACGCAAAGTGCACAATCAAACATTACAATACAATTAATAAAACATTACAAAAAAAGTAAAAATCATCTACTAACCTCAAGTAAATTCCGTCGACGATGTATGACATCAAGATGTGAAGTAATCCTTGGCTGGAGATTGGAGGGAGGTAAGGGCTTCCTTCTCAAAGCAGTGAGATTCCTCTGCGCTTCCAACATTTGAATACACTGCAAAACAACACACACTGCTCAGCCCACAAGTAATGAATACAGTCTACAAATAATACACAAGTGGAGAGACACAAGGTGATTGAAATAAGTGGTCGAGACAAGTCGTTTTATTCAACACAAGAAACGAACAGTTGAAACAAAATTAGAAATTTAACAAAACAATATTCCTGTTTCAAAACTAATCAAATTTTATTCAGGGCAGGCCCGTTTGCACCGTCAATGCTTAACCTAAATTAAATCAGCTGGTGGCTTAAACTCATAATGAACCACATTATAACAAACGAGACTTGTTGTGGATTTAATCAAGTTTAAAATAAAATCTAGTTCAAACTGAAACTGTGCAAACGGCACTAAAACATACAATAAGTTAATCCATAACAAAACACATTGAAATATTTACAACAAATTGATTATAAAATTCTACAATAAAATTAATCAATTAATTTGATAAGTGGATTTTTAATTGTTATGATGACCCTTTGTGACAAGCAGATGGCCTATAATCCTGTATAATATGATGAAAACTTAAAAGTAATAATTTAAAAAACTAATTTTGCACCAATTCAATCCAAAATTGGTGAATTATAATTTAAAAACGCTAAGTAGTATTTCGAATTTTGAGAAAAAAATTGTATTATCAAACCGTGAATTACATAGAATCAACTGTAACTAACTCATTTTGTACTAATTTGAGCTTAAAATCGATGAATTATCACTCAAAACTCGATATAAAAGACGTAAGGTGAGATTCAATAGCCTGGCAGTAACTCTTTCGAGTAACATCAATGTTACTCATTTATGATCAGCAGTACTCTGTAAGTTTGCTATCACTGGCAAATCACTATACTTGTTTCATCTATAATTTAATTGTGGAAAGAATTTGCTTATACGCGTACACATAACGTATTAGAAGAAAATAATCTAAAAGCCTAATAATGCCAGAGAATTAGCAAAAATATTGCAGAAGATAAGCGCAGCTATAGCAACACCAACTGACGGCGCAAATACTATAATACTATCAGTTAAAATTCCCTCAAGTTCTCCCCAGTTAAATATAATATGGTTAAACACCGGATGCAATCTATATCACACAAGCAGCAACGCAAAGTGCACAATCAAACATTACAAAACAATTAATAAAAAATGACAAAAAAGTTAAAATCATCTACTAACCTCAAGTAAATTCCGTCGACGATGTATGACATCAAGATGTGAAGTAATCCTTGGCTGGAGATTGGAGGTAAGGGCTTCCTTCTCAAAGCAGTGAGATTCCTCTGCGCTTCCAACATTTGAATACACTGCAAAACAACACACACTGCTCAGTCCACAAGTAATGAATCAACAGTGTACAAATAATACACAAGTGGAGAGACACAAGGTGATTGAAATAAGTGGTCGAGACAAGTCGTTTTATTCAACACAAGAAACTAAATTTGAAACAAAATTAGAAATTCAACAAAACAATATTTCTGTTTTAAAACTAATCAAATTTTATTCAGGGCAGGCCCGTTTGCACCGTCAATGCTTAACCTAAATTAAATCAGCTGGTGGCTTAAACTCATAATGAACCACATTATAACAAACGAGACTTGTTGTGGATTAAGTCAAGTTTAAAATAAAATCTAATTCAAACTGAAACTTTGCAAACAGCACTAAAACATACAATAAGTTAATCCATCACAAAACACATTAAAATATTTACAACAAATTGATTATTCCCTTCTACAATAAAATTAATCAATTAATTTGAAAAGTGGATTTTTAATTGTTATGATGACCTTTTGTTACAAGCAGATGGCCTATAATCCTGTATAATATGATGAAAACTTAAAAATAATAATTTAAAAAACTAATTTTTCACCAATTCATTCCAAAATTGGTGAATTATTATTTAAAAACGCTAAGTATTATTTCGAATTTTGAGAAAAAAATTTTATTATCAAACCGTGAATTACATAGAATCAACTGTAAATAACTCATTTTGTAATAATTTGAGCTTAAAATCAATGAATTATCACTCAAAACTCGATATAAAAGCCGTAAGGTGAGATTCAATAGCCTGGCAGTAACTCTTTCGAGTAACATCAATGTTCCACATTTAACCAATACTGACAGTTGAAAGTGAAACAGCAGCAGGTAAACATTCATCAAAAGTTACGAAATAATTTCGAGAAACTGAACAAATTTATTTGAAAGAGTTGAAATAAGGTGAAAGTCATCAAAAACAACCAATAATTAACGTTGAATAGCTAATAAAACGTTTTTATGATGTAAAATACAAAATACCTTGGTTGTTAAGATCACAGAAGATGGGCTGATTTTACTTCAAAGCTCACGTTGAAATTATCGGATAGAAATGGATTTCTATGTTCACACTAGTTGATAAAAGTTATAAGGAACACATTTTACATTAATTTAAGACTGAAATCAATAAAATATTATTATAAACTGCAAACGTTTACGAGCCTAAACAGGAGAGCTAGCAAAGATGGCGGCGTCCATTTTGTTCAAGAATTTTTGACAGAAATAAAGACGGGGAAAGTAGTGGTGCCAACATAACGATGCAAAATTTCTCTATCCGCCCAATCTATTTGCCATTGAAGCTAGAGCTCGATTGAAAGGTTTTGGTTGGCAGCCGCGGATAACTACAGCTGACTTTCCGAGAGAATTTATTTTTCAAGAAGAAATAAAATACAAAAATAATGACCTAACCCCAATTAAAAAATTACATATTTTCAAAAAATTAATAATAATACAATAAAATGGCCGAATTTGTACTCTAAAATGATTATTAATCAATTATGAAACTTGAATGCAAGGTTTTAATGCCTCTGAATGCTTAATTATCTCTGGTAAACCGGCAAAAGTTTACATCATTTTTAGCGAAAAATTAAGAAATAAAACTGTTTCTGACAATAATATTTATTAAAAACATGACTATTCATCTTTATTTGACAATTCTTCATCCTAATACAGCTTAAAATCAATGAATTATCACTCAAAACTCGATATAAAAGCCGTAAAGTGAGATTCAATAGCCTGGCAGTAACTCTTATGAGTAACATCAATATTACCCATTGAACCAATACTGACAGTTCAAAGTGAAACAGCAACAGGTAAACATTCATCAAAAGTTACGAAATAATTTTGAAATACTGGACGAAATCAATTGAAAGAATTAAAATAGGGTGCAAGTAGTTGAAAACAACAAATAATTAACGTTGAGTAGCTAATAAAACGTTTTTATAATGTAAAATACAAGATACCTTGGATGTTTAGATCACAGAAGTTGGGCTGATTTTACTTCAAAGCTCACGTTAAAATTATCGGATAGAAATGGATTTCTATGTTCACACTAGTTGATAAAAGTTATAAGGAACACATTTTACATTAATTTAAGACTGAAATCAATAAAATATCATTATAAACTGCAAACGTTTACGAGCCTAAACAGGAGAGCTAGCAAAGATGGCGGCGTCCATTTTGTTCAAGAATTTTCGACAGAAATGTCAGAAATGATGACGGGGAAAGTAGTGGTGCCAACATAACGATGCAAAATTTCTCTATCCGCCCTATCTATTTGCCATTGAAGCTAGAGCTCGATTGAAAGGTTTTGGTTGGCAGCCGCGGCTAACTACAGCTGACTTTCCGAGAGAATTTATTTTTCAAGAAGAAATAAAATACAAAAATAATGACCTAACCCCAATTAAAAAATTACATATTTTCAAAAAATTAATTATAATACAATAAAATGGCCGAATTTGTACTCTAAAATGATTATTAATCAATTATGAAACTTGAATGCAAGGTTTTAATACCTCTGAATGCTTAATTATCTCTGGTAAACCGGCAAAAGTTTCCATCATTTTTAGTGAAAAATTAAGAAATAAAACTGTTTCTGACAATAATATTTATTAAAAACATGACTATTCATCTTTATTTGACCATTCTTCATCCTAATACAGCTTAAAATAGAGATAGAATGTTATTACATCGTAAATTAATCTTGTACTACAATGGCTGGTTTACCGTACAACTAATCTTGAATTGCCTTCATTTGGGGTGAAAAAGTCAATAATATTTAGATAAAACTGGATGAAAAGATAGATAAAGATCCAAATTATTTTTTCAATTAAAGAATTTACGTCAAATTTGACACAAACACGCCAAAAACGTCTATGTTTACAAGCGAATCTACCTAACTTTACATTCAACAGGTCTATCAAGTTTTATCGTTCGTATTACGGTATAACAATATTTATTAACAAACTTTAGACATCTGGTGGTAAAAACTGAACACAAATACTATAAATTAGAAGAATGATCTTGGTATTCATTACATTCTATCCACAACGGACCTACGGAAAAGAAGAGCTATTTGATATTATTTCCAATTTGATAGTATAGAATTAGGGCGAGACCATATTAGGCGTTTTTTCAGGCGCCAACCCCATCAGCAAATCGGAGAGAATCTACCGAAAAAACCCTGTCGACTCTGATAACGCCTCTTGAATGGTTTCTCTCTAAAATTAGATTTTTTCAAGGGTTTTAGGCCCCAACTATTCGGTCGCGTTTTCGTCACGTCTTTTCTCTCATTACTACAAATTCTCATTTGAAATCACCCACCTATAGTGAGGTCCACGTTATAAAGGCAGTATTTGATTAACTTTGGTGTTGCTATCCTTGTCTATCATTCAACAAAACAGATAGCGCTATCCTTTTCCACCTCCGCACTGTTCCAAGATAGTTTTCAACAATGTAGAAATTTAATATAATCAATAAATTACAAAATATTCAATCTCAATTATAGGAATTTATTATTTAATCATTGAAAAATATATTTCCTTGACGAATGAAACACAATAATTTATGATTTCATACAAGAATGAACAGTTGTATTACATCAGATATACAGATATCATCTATCCACTACAGAAGGCAAGAGAATCGGCAACGCAGTTCTCTTATCTTTCTCCACTGCCATTATAATGTGGACCTCACTATAGCCTATTCCACTATACTATTCCGCTAGTATATTGTTCCCAAAAACATACAATGCAACCTGTTAATGAGTAAAATATTACAAAGGGTCTACAATAAGGAAATAGAAAAAAATAATTTTATTGTCATTAAAGAAAATCAAATACAATAGACGTTGTCAAAAAATACACATTCATTTTCGAAATTTACAAATATACAACATACAATACAATGACAAATAATACAAAATCAGACAAATCAATCCAATACATGTAAAAGTCAATACTCTTGAAGCGGGCCTAAGGTCCAATTCCAAAGCGACGTCTGTAGTCGCTCGGCTGTAGTCTATTACTGTAAATTAATGTAAGCCATAGAGTCGACATCTATCTATAATATTATGAAGGAAGGAACGATTGGCTTATACAAGTACGGGATAGGAAATCATTCGATCGACGCATCATCACGTCTCAACTAATGAACTGATCAACTTGCAATTTTAAATAAAGATTCCGAATTCACCAAGGATGGATGTAGGCTAATCTTCATAGCTATTGACATAGAGAAACAAAAACGTTAGTAGATATCCCATGGTTCATGTCGCAACTTTTACTGTTATCTCAAGCCGATAACTATAGATTATTGTGGATTTTTACTGTTTTGGCCGGGTGAGAGTGTGTGAACGGCACAATATGAGAGACTACCAGCGTCATACACCTTTTTGGGAAAGAAATACATGGACTATCGGCTTGAGATAATAGTTAAAGTTGCGACATAAACGCCCTATACCATGTGATATCTACTAACGTTATTGTTTCTCTATGCTATTGATAAATTTGAAAACAAATCTAATTCAATTTGTGATTTAAAGTTTACGCAATAATAAAAGTCCAACCAAACAGAGGCCCGGTTACACAAAAGCCGGTTAAATTTTAACCGTGATTGATTTCACGAGATGCTATCAGAGAAGACGCCTTTTTGATAATACGGCTTCGGTGATTGGTTCTCGTGGAATTAATAACGGTTAAAATTTAACCGGCTTTTGTGCAACCGGCACAGAGCTTTCTATCCAAGTCAATCTGTAGCTAGATTGGTAGAGCGCACGTTTCATGAATGGGAGGTTGGGGGTTCTGGACCAGTCAAACTAATTTTCTTCTTGCTGAAAATGTTCAACTCTGATGGAGATCATCCACGTGATTTTGACAGAATAATATCATAGAGAGAAAATAGCTCAAGAACGTAGGCCTATGCCATGGTATGGGGCGTTCATGTTGCAAATGTGAGTGTTAACTGAAGCCGATAGTCCTAGTAGTTGTTTTTGGTGAAGCTATGTGACACTGGTAGTATCTCATACTGTGCCCTTCTTACACTCTTAGGCTCAACTGACACTTAGGCGACTCAGGTGGAGAAGAGACTGGACTCTAGTGGAGAGCATGTGTTTCCAAATGGTGACACTCAGACCAGTCGATTCTAGTCTCCGCGACGTCACCATTTGGAAACACTGCTCTCCACTAGAGTCCAGTCTCTTCTCCACCTGAGTCGCCTAAGTGTAAGTTGAGCCTGAATATTACATCAGATATACCGGTATAATCTATCCTCTATGGTGGGCAGTGGCAATGCAGAGAATCAGGAACGCTGTTCTATACTTCTCCACTGCCATTATAACGTGGACATCACTAGAGGGAGTAGTAGAGATCAAGAAAAATATTGAAATATATTGGAATAGACATCACCTCAATATCAAGACAAGAATCGTTGGGCACCGTTAAGTAAATACTCACAAAAATCTGAGATTTAGGAGGGTAATCCCAATTTTAACTACATAATTTCTGAAATAACTCAAGATTAGGTATTATCACGGGTTTATTAACTATCAGAATACTTTCTTATACTTTTTAGGCAAATATTGGAAATGAAATTGATACGCCCCGTATGGATGAATATAAAAAAAAGAATAACGATGCTCCGTTAGCGTGGATAATACGTAAAAGTCATCCAAAATTTACATCTCGGGTGATATGAATTATTCTATTGAATGCTAGTCTAATATTTGGTGTATAGTGTATTGATAGAAAGATACCGTATCATCCAGATGAACAAATAGCAAAAAAAAACCGAGATGTAGGCGAATTTTTACAATATTTGAGCCACGTAATCTCTGAAATAACTACAGATCATAAATTAAAACGGGTTTATAAACTATCAGAATTCTTTCATATTCTCTTGACACAACTATTAAGACACAATAGTTGGAATTCCGCATCGTCTAGATAGACAAATAGCCACAAATACCAGAGATGGAGGTAGATTTTTACAATTCAAGCCACATAATCTCTGGCATAGCTAAAGATTGGAGATTATCATGGGAGTAGAAACTATTGGAATACTTTCTTATATTCGTGCCACAACTTTTAAAGCAATGATTGATAGCCCGTATCGTTTAGATAGACAAACAGCCACAAAATCACTAGATATAGGTGGATTTTTACAATTTTAGCAACGTAATCTCTGAAATAAATCAAGATTAGAGATTATCACGGGTGTATAAACAGTTAAAATACTTTCTTATACTCTTGACACAACTTTAAAAACAATATTTGGTAGTCCGTATAGTTAACATTGACAAATAGCCACAAAAACCCGAGATATAGGTGGATTTTTATAATTCAAGCCACATAATCTCCGGAATAGCTAAAGATTGGAGATTATCAAGGGAGTAAAAAATATTGGAATACTTTCTTATTCTCCTGACACAACTTTTAAAGCAATAATTGGTAGCCCGTATCGTCTAGATAGACAAATAGCCCAAAAACCCGAGAAATAGGCGATTTTTTACAAAGTAAGCCACGTAATCTCTGAAATAACTCAAGATTAGAGATTATCACCGGAGTGAAAACTATTAGAATACTTTCTTATTCTCGTGACAAAACTTTTAAAGCAATAATTGTTAGCCTGTATCATCTGGATAAACAAATAGACACTAAAACATTGGATATGGTTGAATTTTCACAATTCAAACTATGTAATCTTTGAAACAACTAAAGATCAGAAATTATCACCGGTTTATAAACTATCAGAATTCTTTCTTATTCTCATGACACAACTTTTAAGGCAATAATTGGTAGCCCGTATCATCTGGATAAACAAATAGCCACTAAAACAAGTGATATGGGTGAATATTCACAATTCAAGCCATGTAATCTCGGAAATAGCTAAAGATTAGGGATTATCAAGGGAGTAGAAACTACTGGAATACTTTCTTATACTCCTGTCACAACTTTTAAGACAATAATTGGTAGCCCGTATCATCTGGATAGACAAAAAGCAACAAAAACCCAAGTTATAGGCGATTTTTCACAATTTAAGCCCCGTAATCACTCAAATAACTCAAGATTTTAGATTATCAGGGGAGTAAATACTATTGGAATTCTTTCTTTTACTCTTGAAAAAACTTTTAAAGCAATAATTGGTAGACCGTATCATATGGATAAACAAATAGCCACAAAAACCAAAGTTATAGGCGATTTTTTACAATTTAAGCCTCGTAATCACTCAAATAACTCAAGATTAGATATTATCATAGGAGTAGAAACTACAGGAATACTTTCTTATTCTCTTGACACAACTTTTAAGGCAATAATTGGTAGCCCGTATCATCTGGATAAACAAATAGTAACAAAAACCCAAGTTATAGGCGAATTTTTACAATTTAAGCCTCGTAATCACTCAAATAACTCAAGATTAGAGACCATCAGGGGAGTAAAAACTATTGGAATACTTTCTTATACTGTTGGCAAAACTTTTAAAGCAATGATTGGTAGCCATTATGATCTTGTTAAACAAATAGCCACTAAAACATAAGATATAAGTGAATTTTCACAATTTAAGCCATGTAATCTCGGAAATAGCTAAAGATTAGAGATTTGCACGGGAGTAGAAACTATTGTAATACTTTCTTATACACTTGACAAAACTTTTAAAGCAATAATTGGTAGCCCGTATCATCTGGATAGACAAATAGCCACTAAAACATTGGATATGGGTGAATATTCACAAGCCTTGTAATCTCGGAAATAGCTAAAGATTAGAGATTTGCACGGGAGTAAAAACTGTCACAATACTTTCTTAAACTCTTAACACCGCTTCTAGAACAGGAATTGGTAGCCCATATCATCTAGATTAGAAGCCAGGAACGTGGCTGCCACCAATCTACTTATTCTGGATTCGCCAGACCACACAATAAATGACATGTATTAAGGAAATTGCTTCAGATAACCAATATGTTTATCACTTGTGCAAGTGAATAAAGGGACATTATATCAATGATTAGGTTATAACACTAAACATAGCTTACAAGCTAGAGACATTTCATGAAGTATATGGAGAGAAATTGTCCTGAACTGATATCTGAAGATTTTTCTCAATGAATTTAATGAACTGACAATTCCTACTATATTTGAAAGTATATTTCAATTTCATATTTTTGAAAAAAGATTATATGAGAAGAAAAAATAGATAACAGCACGCCATTCTCTATGAACCCAAACATTTGAAATGTCTTTATTCTTAAGTCTAAATGATATTGAGACAAATGGTCATATAAAAGACAGACAAAACAAAAATATATTTGCGGAATTAACCCAAAAATATCAATTACCTTGGATGTTGGATGTGAAGAGTTAAATTCCTTAGTTGAAGCTCAATTTCAGGATATAATCAGGTATTGATCCACACATCTCCAAGTTATTCCATATCAAATCAAACGGTTGTAACCGATATTCCAAGCCTGAAATGAATACCGGTACAAGATGAATTAGAATAAATGGATACATTTACAAGAGAATAATGAATTCTTTACAAGATGAAGCATTTTTGAATTTAGTAATGAGAATAATTTCAAGATTAGAATAAGGTTGTGAATCAGCGCACACCGTAGAAAAGTTATGGTATTGTTCAAGAATTTTCAATATATAGGCCTATATTATTTTTCTTCAATTTCCATAAAATCCTAATAAAAAAGACTGCTGCAACAGCGAGATAAAGTAATGAATTACCACAATTTGAATGATTTTAATATTTAAAAAGGATTTGAAGCCTTCCGCACACTCTGCTTACCGTACGTCCAACCTAGCTTTACCTAGATGGTTAGGAAATGAATGAAAATTATTGCTAAAGGAAAAACTCAACTAAAACAAAGGAAAAAGCTTAAAAACTTAATGGAAGTAGTATTGTAAGGTTATTAGGTGCATTTTACAATACTATTTCAAAATAGTTTAGCAATAAATTTACTTAAAACACATAAAAAGTGATATGGTATCCCAAGTCATTAGAACAGCAATCATAGTAGCCTAATGAATGAAGATTTTGCTATCAATTTTTAAGAACAATTATTGATTCCAAGTATAAATAATATACTTTATTTACTTATATAAACACATACTTTTCATATAAGTTATCGTTTATCTTATCTTAATACTTACATTAAATCAACTTTAAAACTCAAGTAAACAAGTCTGGCTCCTTAGAATATAATACACATTCTGTAATTATTCGACGGTCGCGCACGATTATTAATGTTGATAAAGTTTAAGAAATAAAAATAGGAGATATATTTTGAATAATTAAACTTCTAATCACAATATTTCACTTATAATAAGCAATCTTTAACAAAGCCAGCCAGAGATTTGTTGACAGAAAATGGTGTCAAAATTGTCGTCTGTATTTTGAAGTGACAAGGAGGCAATACTTCACAAACTGGCCGCTAGGGAGCAGCACAAAGCAGGCATTGAAATAATCTGCGAATCAGTTGTACTATTTGATTTTTGAAAATAAATTACTCCTTATTTAAATGACTAATTGAAGAAGTAGAGAAGCCTCCTTACAGGAAATTTAATTATCTTCAAAAATGTTCCTTTGCAAAATTGAGCTAGAAATAGTTGTTCAAAAGTTATTGATGTATCATTATTAATTAAAAAACACATTAATCTTCAAATGTAAATTATTTTTGAAGCTTCATAACATCTCATTTTATGGATGTTCTATGCTCAATTAAAAATCATCATCACATAGTAAATTTAGTTCTATCCAAAAATTGTTCTTATAAAAATTCACCCACTATCAAGAGTTCAAAAGTTATAGCAAAAAAACTACAGAGAAATTCATTGTTGGACTCGACTTCCGATTCTTTTGAGCCTCTGTAACTCCCTATTTGTTCAAATTATTACCATTATAAATGCATAAAATTGTAGTTAATTTTGTTGTCTTCAATAAACGTTATAAGCAAAATTACAATATGAAGAACCGTTTAGAAGTTATAGAGAAAATACTGGAACATTCCCTCAACAATCTCTGAAGTTGTCAGCCATGAAACAAGAAATAGGGACAGCTTGCCAGTGAACAGATGCCAGAGTTGCAAATTGAACAGCTCATGCCATCTAGCGGATGTTCCTTGAACTACTTGGCGCTACTCGACTAAAGGCAGTATTTAGTACTGTCTCCAGACAATCTTTAGTCAAGAAGCGGCAAGTAGTTCACTGAAAATCCGCTAGATGGCATGAGCTGTTCAATTTGTAACTCTGGCATCTTTGGCAGCTTTTTCAAATCTGATTTTGATAAGAATTGGTGATGCTTTCAGTCTTCCAGCAATAACTACTGAACGCTTCATCGGAGCTCAATTTTTCTCATGGCCATTTTTTAAGACAACAAAATTTTCTACATGAAAATGTAGTTCAAATTCTAAAAACATTCGAAGCCAAAGGAGTTTTAAGACTTCAAAAGCTGATGAAACGCATTATCGATGAACCCATTTGTATTAATTTATCAATAACTTTTGAACAGTTTATTAGAGCTAGATTCTGCATATCACCATTTCGAAAGAAAATGATTTTTTCTACAGTATGAAGTAATTATATTGCTCAAAAATCTTTAAAGTGGGAAACTACAGAGCTTATAAAACAGGAGAACCTCAACACCATTGGAGTATTCTGTAGTATTTTCCGTCAAAAGCTTCTAATATTGATCAGATTTTAACTTGGAAAGGAAAAAACTATACAAAATCGTGCAATTATTTTACTGATAATCTCTAAAGATGAAGAGTTATGGAGCTTAAAAATCGGGATAAATCATGTGAAAAAGAGTTCTTCAGTAGAACGCTATCAATTACTTCTGAACGGTTGATCTTAGCAAAGTTTTTGCTCCGACAATATTTGCAGAAGATGAGATTAGAATAAATCTTCGGTTTGTTGTTCGATTTCGCTTGTCTAAATTACGGCTTTTGAGGAGATCAATGTTTTTCTTTTGTTCCATCATAAATTTAAAAGAAAAATCAACCGCTTTCAAATAAACTTGAGCTGAATGTTCGACATCCACTCTCGTATTCCTCATAATCTTTGAACTATCATAACTCCGCTGTTTGTCGTTCGATTTCTCTCGCTTGAAGCTCATTCTGTGAAGAATATCAATGTGTTACTTTCGTTCTTCATCAATTTCCATGGAAAATCGACCGCTTTCAAATAAACTTGGATGGAATGTTTGAAATCCACTCTCGTATTCATCATAATCTTTGAACTATCATAACTCCGCTGTTTGTAGTTCGATTCCTCTCGGTTGAAGCCCATTTCGTGAAGAATAACGATGTTTTTCTTCTGTATTTTTATCAATTTTCATCAAAAATCTACCGTTTTCAAATAAACTTGAGCTGAATGTTTGTCATCTACTCTCGTATTCCTCATGATCTTTGAACTATCATAACTCTGCTGTTTGTTGTTGGATTCTGCTCGGATGAAGCTCAGTTTGAAGAGAATGTTGTAATGGATTCACACCTGTTCGTGTGCAGTATGAAGAAGGAACAGAGATGGAAACAAATAGAGGGAGAGAGAGTGATGAGAGCCAGTACAATGGGGCAGCAGACCCTAGCTGTCTGGATGATTGACAGGTCCCTATTGTCTATGGGACTGAGTCACCTTTTTTTGTTTATATCTCTAGGGGCTTTCAGGAAGAACTGGCTTCTTCTGGTTGTGTATTGTTTAGATAATGAAGAAGAATATAGAGAGATCGCTTGCCTATAGTGAGGTCCATGTTATAATGGCAGTGTTTGATTAGCAATCGTATTGCTATCCTTGTCTATCATTTAACAAAGTGGATGGCGCTATTTCTTTCTCGCTTTGCTCTGTTGCCATATCGTCTTTCAACAATGTAAAATCAACAATTAATCAACAATATATCTCATCTTAATTATGAAAATTCGTTATGAAATTATTGAAAAATATAATTTCTTGCTTTATAGAATATCATTGATTACTTTAAACGGGAGACATGAGCTGTTCAATTTGCAACTCTGGTATCTGTCCACTGGCAAGCTGTCTATTTTCATCTTTCATTGCTGATGGCTTCAGAGATTGTTGGACGAATGTTCCAGTATTTCCCCGATAACTTTTGAACGGATAATCATATTGTAAACTCGCTCATGACCTTTATTGAAGAAAACAAAATTTACTACAATTCTATACATTTTTTAAGGTGATAAATTCAGGGAATAGAGAATAATAGGGGATCAAAAGTATAGAAAGCCAAGTCAACAATGAATTTCTCAGCAGATTTTTCTCTATAACTTTTGAACAATTGATAGTTGGTTAATTTTTATCGGTACCATTTTTAAAGAAAATTCAATTTACCATGTCATTATATGTTTACATTGTTTTAAAACTCAGGGAATGTGGTGGTATGAAGCTTAAAACATAATTGATATTTGAATTTCAGTGTGTTTTTCAACAATGGTATCCCAATAACTTTCGAAAAGTTTATTTGAGCTTGATTCTGCAAAGGAACATTTTAAACGGAAACAAAATTCCCCACAGAATAGTCTAATTATATTGTTTAATAAACTCAATAGTAAGAAGTTACAGAGCTTCAAAAACAAGGGATCTGCATCATCTTTGAAGACCTCTGTAGAATTTTCTGTCCTTGGCATCTAAACAGTTGATGAAAGGTAATTTTAATAGTGACCAGCTTGATGATGAAAAGATTCTCTACAAAATCATGGAATTGAATTACTGAAGAGGTCTGTTGATAAAGAGTTATAGAGTATCAAAATTGAGAAAACCCATGTCGACATAAGCTCTTCTGCAGTACCTATTTAATCAATAACTTCTAAACGGTTGGTCATAGCACAAACTTTATCCTCACAATATTTTCAAAACTGGTCATGTCACAATGAACAAATTTTTGGCAAACAGAGAAAGTTTGCTATTGTTATACTAATTGGTCTTTATCATAGAACTTGTTCTAATATTATTGAACAGGGTCCAATAAGCTTATCTCCAAGAGTTCAAAAAAATATTCCTTTCGGTATTATTTAAATTCAAAGAAATTGGTTGGACATGGCGACTTATGATAATGAGCATTGGACATGGCCAGTTTTGAAAATTATTGTGCCTGCCATTAAAGGCAAAAAAGATACCATGATAGTTTGAACAGTAATGTTTTTTATGAGAAAATTCTTAGTGATCATTTTAAAATAATTTGTTTTCGACTCTTAATTATTATAGTGTTATAAGTGAGTGAAATAAGTCATAGTAGGTCATTCAAATACTTTTTATTAACACACAAACTAAAATAAAGCCGGTAGTCAGTATGATAAAACGATAAAAAACGTTTGTCAAAACAATAGCTTGTTTGTGAAAAAAAAACAATGTTTTTATAATGTCAATGATGAATTTTTTCAATATGTTGTCTGATCTTCCTCTTGAATTTCACAGAGCACCTCATTTTCATGATCGGGTGAATGACTGACTCTTGAATAATTAACAGCATTTTTGTACCATTCTAATTTATCAATACTCTGCCAATCATCACCAAAATGTTTTTTCAAGAGTTTGTCCACATCATTCAATTTTTCTTTTTTCACTGTATTTGCCAAAGTATCAATCTCACTCACCATCATTCCACTAACTTTCTTACCCTTCTTGCAAACAGTTGTATACTGCCCAAAATCATTCCTATAATGTTGTTCTCCACGCACAATAATCCTGTCAGTTCCACTTCGTTTGATGTAAATTCGTTTCGATAAATTGAATTTGAAATGCCAAGACGAAGGTGGTCGGAAAATTTCATCTTTGGCAGTTTTCCAGTCAAAAATTTTACTGTTTTCTCCGTGTTTGAAAACTGTTCCATGATTCTCAAATACTTCCAGGTATTCATCTGGGAGAATGATTGTATCTTTTTTTCTTAGAACTTTTTCAATCCGGCCAAAGACGCGATCAGGTGGTATGTAAGAATGTCCAACTACTGGAAAAAAGAAGCATACTTCTTTCACTGTTTTTGGTGCTTTATGAACCAGCCAGTAAGCAATCATTGAAACCATCACTGTATTTTTATTTTGGCCTCCACATCCATCGGAGAACAGTTTGATAGTACTTATAGTGTCCGAGTAAACTGTATTGCAAAGTCTATGGAATACAGCCGATGCTATTTCGTTAGAACCCTTTGGAGCATCTGTCTCCTTCCATACATAGAGGAATGTGTTGGTTTTATCTTGATGATCTTTTGAAGACCCCACGCATATTGTGAAGTTATAATAGTAGAGTTGTCGAGAGTAATACGCTGATTGATCAGGTACTTTAGGCAGTACAAGATTTTTTTGGCAGTCGAAGGACATCTTCAAGCAATCAGCATTTTCATTTTCCTTCAAACTATTATAGAAAGCAGAAGCTCTCAGTTTATGAATCCTCAAATCAGTCATGTGCTTGACTTTTTCACTCTCTGAATCCACCATTTTTAATTTTTCTCTGAGTGATATGCACAGAGAACAAGCATCTGTAGATGGAGCACCAAAACCAATATTAAAGTTCATGTTGAAGAAATTGCGAAAGTAAGAGCTTTTCACTTTTAGTGGTGCATCAACAGATTCATTGTAATGCCTCCAAATTTTTTTCACGTTCAGATCAGCAGATACGTATTCCCTACCCTCACTTTTCCCCCTACAATAATGTTTTTCAATACAATTCAGTTTCAAAATAAAATCCTTCATGGATTTTTTTATCATTTCAAATTTTTTACTATGGCGATCTCCTCCTCTCTTCTCTGCTGGAAGAGCACCAGTGTTCAAGTTGTTTTTACAGACACGTTGTATTCTGTCCTTAGAAATGTGCAGTATATTCAAAAATGTTGCCCTGCATACAGGAACAATTGATTTGCCTCCTGGTACAAGAACAGCTTTTTTTATGAAATATTTTATGGAGCACGACTTTCTATTTTCTGTTGAGTTAGGAGACTTACGAGATCTTGATCTTGCTGGCAATGTAGCACTAGTGTACTTTAAAATAAAGCAATCCTGGACAGTCTTGTTTGGCACTGCATAGAATCTTTTGTAGAAGTGGTTGATATCTCTGGTAGACAACTCACCACACTTGAATGCAGTAGTATTGTGTCCACAGCTGGGCTTGGAAGGTGGTTGGCTGCTTTCATGTCTGGAACAAACATAAAACCAAATCATTAGTACTTGAAAACTACATAGCTTTAGAATTAAAATAAGAAAATCCACTAATATTCATAATTATTCATTCATTAATTCATCAAAAATACAATAAAGGAATCAATAAAACAGGCCTTTGCCCAAAACTTCTTCAATTCCAATTTTGATGAAAATGTCCAAAGTAAGGTTATGTACCATATCAAATTAAAATTTGAACACACAATTTTCACTCAAAATAGTACATATTGAGTTTCATACACTACACTCATAATGAATGGACTATTTGACATAATATGTCAAATAGTTTCTTGTTACAATGAAATGATTATAGGCATAAGGATACTAACCTCTTTCTTTTCTCTACATTAACTTTCCATTTATCTGGCTGCCGTTTCTTCTTTCTTCCTTTGTCGGGTTGGAAAGATACATTCATAGTATTATCCATTATTGTCACGAAACAAATTACTAGAAAAACTTTGAAGAAATAAAAAGTAGTATGATATCAAAAGTGAAATGATACAGAGTAGAACTTCAATAATTCGATCCAACTTGCTTAAACAATGCCAAGTTGCCAACAATAGATAGGTTATAAATTAGTGATAGAATTGGCGGGAGAATCGTCTCAGCTGTTGAAAAATAAAACAGGAATGCCAACCCAAGAATTAAATTAGAAATAATAATATTATTCAAGAGAACTCAAAGATCCACAATGACAACTGCACATGGCAAGTTTTGAAAACAATCTTCCAACCGCCATTGCAAAATACGTTGGACATGGCAAGTTTTGTCACAGAATGGACATGACCACTTCTGATACTACTTTCCATTGGACATGACGGTTTTTGAAAATAACTTCGATTTTCAAATGACAAAATAAATGGGTTCTAGCTAGTTTTGACACTGAACAGCTGGCATACCTTGAGCAGAGATACCAACATTATAATTTGGGCAGAAAATCCTGTTTTCTGAAAAAATTGGACATGACCAGTTTTGAATCTATACGTCTCAAGTGATACATTTGTCTGTTCAGGTCCGCAAGCAATTGCTGATTATTAAATTAATATATACATTTGAACTTTAATTTTTTGAAAAATATCTTTTATTATAATTGCTTTAAGTCTATCAATGGTAAAAATAGTTTGCAACCGTCGAATAATTGCAGAATGTGTGTGTGTAAACTTTAAAGTGGATATTCTTTTAGGATCCCGTACAGCTAAGTTTTGAAAATAAAATACTGTAAGTATTACAATGAATAAACGTTTATTTCTATGAAATTTATCTTCTATTATAAGTAAATTGAGAACATTAAGCTTTGAAAACAATTACTTTGAGAAAATAATTGCAAATTCTTTATGTGTTAGCAACTATGTTTATGAGCCAATGGCCGAGGGCTGTCTTATTGTTTTTAAATTATATTACGCTCATTTCTACAAAAATATTGTTGTAAAATATACTCATTGTTATTTCAAAAATAACTCCATTCAGTTTTAGTTCTAGTTGTTGATTATTTTTCACTTTTTTCATAACTTGACTGAACTCTACATTGACGGCAATGGTAGGTAGGTTGGGTAGTCGGAACGCTCAGCACAAAACTACAATTCAACTTATTATTTTTCAATAGAAAAAAATAACAATTTTGAATTTGAAATTATTGATAAAGTATCATTACTCTTCGCTTTTATAGTCTTATATTCTGTTGAATCTATTATTTTTATAAATTTTTAGGTATATCATCATTGGAGGTTTTGGATCATTGGAGATTTTGGATCACTGCAAATTATAACCATTCAATCGGAATCGTAACTTGAGATTTTGTGCTACAATATTCATTGTATTCAAAAAGGAACAAGCTGATTTAACTCTTCATGCAAAATACAAGGTACTTTCATATTTATTGTGATTTTCCCTACAAATTTAATATCATGTTGTCTTTTTTCTGCTCTTCAAGCAGATTTGCTTGGAATATGTTTTTTTAGTATTAATTATAAAGACATTTCAAATGTTTGGGTTCATAGAGAATGGCGTGCTGTGATCTATAGATTTTTCCTCATTTCAATTTTCAAACTTGACACTTTGAAATCCTACTTATAAATGTATTACCGTAACAGTTTTATGAGGAAAATCTATCAGGCTGCAGTTCTGGACAATTTCTCTCCATGTACTTTGACATGTCTCTAGCTTTAAGTTAAGATAACTTTTGTAAAACCCTGATAATCCCTGAATTGGTATTACTTCAAAAAATAGGTACCTTGAAATTGTAAAAATCATACAATTCTTATTTGAAGGCTGTCCACATTTTTAGTGTATGCATCTATCAATTCTGGTTCTAAAAGTTGATCAATGACTCAAGGAAAGAATTCTTACAGTTTTCACAATCCTGATAATCCCCAAATTGGTTTTATTCCAAAGAATAGCTAGCTTAATTTTGCAAAAAACTTACAATTCTTAATTGAAGGTTACCAATGTTTTTCAGTGTCCCCATCTAACAATTCTGGTTTTAATAGTTGATCAATTACTAAAAGAAAGTATTCTCATAGTTTTCTTATATCTAGTGATCCCCGAATTGGTGTTAATCCAAAAAATAGGTAGCCTTTAATGTGAAAAATCATACAATTATTATTTGAAGGTTATCAATGTTTTTCAGTGTCCACATCTAACAATTCTGGTTTTAATAGTTGATCAATGACTAAAAGAAAGTATTTTCATAGTTTCCGAATATCTTGTTATCCCCAAATTGGTGTTAATCCAAAAAATAGGTAGCCTTATTTTGTGAAAAATCATACAATTCTTATTTGAAGGTTACCAATGTTTTTCAGTGTCCCCATCTAACAATTCTGGTTTTAATAGTTGATCAATGACTAAAAGAAAGTATTCTCATAGTTTCCGTATATCTGGTAATCCCCGATATGGTGTTATTCCAAAGAATAGGTAGCCTTATTTTGTGAAAAATCATACAATTCTTATTTGAAGGTTACCAATGTTTTTCAGTGTCCCCATCTAACAATTCTGGTTTTAATAGTTGATCAATGACTAAAAGAAAGTATTCTCATAGTTTCCGTATATCTGGTGATCCCCGAATTGGTGTTGAACCAAAAAATAGGTAGCCTTATTTTGTGAAAAATCATATAATTCTTATTTGAATATTACCAATGTTTTTCAGTGTCCCCTTCTAACAATTCTGGTTCTAAAAGTTGATCAATGACTAAAAGAAGTATTCTCATAGTTTCCGTATATCTGGTGATCCCCGAATTGGTGTTGAACCAAAAAATAGGTTGCCTTATTTTGTGAAAAATCATACAATTCTTATTTAAAGGTTACCAATGTTTTTCAGTGTCCCCATCTAACAATTCTGGTTTTAAAAGTTGATCAATGACTGAAAGATAGTTTTTTCATAGTTTCTGTATATCTGGTGATCCCCGAATTGGTGTTATTCCAAAGAATAGGTAGCCTTATTTTGTGAAAAATCATACAATTCTTATTTGAAGGTTACCAAAGTTTTTCAGTGTCCCCATCTAACAATAATTCTGGTTTTAATAGTTGATCAATGACTAAAGGAAAGTACAGCTTTCTCGTGGTTTTCATGTTTTTTTTTTTTATCTTTTTGTATGATAAAAGTCTGTCAATTCTCATCCTAATAGTAGGGCAGTGACTATTAACGTAGAGAAAAGATACCACAAGAAGATACGACATCGTATAGTGCGTTCATGTTGTGTATCTCTCTTGTTAACTGAAGCCGTTAGTCCTAGTAGTTTTCCAACAATTCTGGTTTTAATAGTTGATTAATGAGTAAAAGAAAGTATTCTCATTGTTTCCGGATATCTGGTAATCCCCGAATTGCTGTTATTCCAAGAATAGGTAGCCTTTTTTGTGAAAAATCATACAATTCTTATTTGAAGGGTACCAATGTTTTTCAGTGTCCACATCTAACAATTCTGGTTTTAATAGTTGATCATGACTAAAAGAAAGAATTCTCATAGTTTCCGTATATCTAGTAAACCCCGAATTGGTGTTAATCCAAAAATAGGTAGCCTTTAATGTGAAAAATCATACATTCTTATTTGAAGGTTACCAATGTTTTTCAGTGTCCCCACCTAACAATTCTGGTTTTAAAAGTTGATCGATCTATAACTAGAAGTAAGTATTCTCATAGTTTCCATATACCTGGTAATCCCCGAATTGCTGTTATTCCAAGAATAGGTAGCCTTTAATGTGAAAAATCATACATTCTTATTTGAAGGGTACCAATGTTTTTCAGTGTCCACATCTAACAATTCTGGTTTTAATAGTTGATCAATGACTAAAAGAAAGTATTCTCATAGTTTCCGTATATCTGTTAATCCCTGAATTGCTGTTATTCCAAGAATAGGTAGCCTTTTTTGTGAAAAATCATACATTCTTATTTGAAGGTTATCAATGTTTTTCAGTGTCCCCATCTAACAATTCTGATTTTAAAAGTTGATCAATGACCAAAAGAAAGTATTCTCATAGCTTCCGTATATCTGGTGATCCCCGAATTGCTGTTATTCCAAAGAATATGTAGCCTTATTTTGTGAAAAATCATACATTCTTATTTGAAGGTTATCAATGTTTTTCAGCGTCCCCATCCAACAATAGTTTATTTTTTAATAGTTGATCATGACTAAAAGAAAGTATTCTCATAGTTTCCGTATATCTGGTAATTTCCGAATTGTTGTTAGTCCAAAGAATAGGTACCTTAAGGTTCGTACAGATTTACGCGCCGCGAACATGAGCAATTCACTTTTAATCAGCTGATGCCAAGCTTTTTATATCTGTATCTTACCGTTTCTGTGAAAATACAGATATAGTTAGCTGATTAAAATTGAATTGCTCATGTTCGCGGCGCGTACCTATATCTGTACGAACCTTTACACTCTTATGATACACTAATAATAGACAGTTGTCGACGGCACGGTACTCGGCTCGAAATTTGGAACATAAAAGACCTATTCCAATAGATATCTCTTTTTTCTCTGTATGGTGTGATACAGTTAATTCAAGTTTCATAACCACTTGTCTTTTATTTCATCTCGGACTGATCTAACATGAAATAGCCTTTATTTTTGGAACATACCATGGGATATCTTCTCATGCTATCTTTTCTCTATGTGCATACTTTTGTTTTTTATTGTGTGTTTGTGTTAAACAAAATAATTGAATTGTTGTTGTGTTGAATAAATTTGTTTATTTATTGATTGATCAACCTCTCCACTACCTCCTCACTATGAGAACACCTATTTGGCATCACACCTTCATTCAAGGTCTGATCACACAGAGAGCGATCTGCTGGCAGCGGTCTTGGAAGAATAATACTTTACGGCCGGTTTCTGAGCTCGAAATTTAGCTAAGTTCTAAACTTTAAACAGCTGGAGTCAGAAAATTAGTTTTCCAAAACGGGGCGTAGTCGCAGTTTTTATAACAGTAGTCGCAGTTTTTATTTTCTCATTTCTATAATTGGAAACGTTTTTCCTTGACGAAATTAAACATTTCTTAATCATTCAAAATAGCTGAAACTTTACACTATTTTCACTTTATTTTATTTTGTGTTAAATTCTCCAGTTTGGAGCCCCGTTTTGGAAAACTAATTTTCTTACCTCAGCTGTTTAAAGTCTAGAACTTAGCCAAATCCCGAGCTCGGAAACCGGCTCATAGATAATAATATCTTAGATATAGATATTAATATCGACGTATGACACTCAAGATTTCTGCTCCCAACTATTGATTGATTGCGATGAAATTTCTTTAGCTATATTTGTTAGAATTTTGCTTGTCTTTTTTCTCCTCTCGTCCTTCCCCATTCTTCCCTTTTTCGCTCCTCTTCACCCTTCATTCCTTACTTTTATTCCCTCTACCAGTTCATGACATGCAAAGCCATAGTTGGCTAGATATTTTTCCGCCTTTCATTCTATTCAGCACACATCATCATGAAGCCTGTTCTTGTATGTTTATTTGAAATTTTGTATTTTTTATTGTGTATTTGTGTTGATTTCAATGAATTTGAATTGAAGTGCGATGCCTAAAAATTGTTCACACCAGAGCTCTGTGACTGTGTAGAGTTAAATTGTATCTGTGGGCTGACAGATGTATAATATATCTGGACGTCCGTAGAGTTTCACTCCACACCCAAGACATCTGTGGACTGATACAGAATTATTTTTGCTGCTAAATCTCTATAGATTCCTCAATTTTTATGAGCAAATTATCTGTTTCAAAGCGCACAACCCTAATCTGAATATTAAGTCATTAATACAGTCGTGTGCCGGTTGCATTGAAGCTGGTTAAATTTTAATTGTGATTAATACGGTCGTGTGTCGGTTGTATTAAAGCTGGTTAAATTTTGATCCTGATTAATTTCAAGAGAACTAGAAAGAGAAAGCCTTTTTTTGGAAAGACTTCTATGATCGGTTCTTGTGAAATTGACCACGATTAAAATTAAACCGGCTTTTGTGCAACCGGGAAATCGGATCTTAGACCGCTCTGATCGCAGCCCATGAATAGGCCCTTCAGGCCCTTGGTAGAAATTAGAAACTGTTAATTGAGAATGTAATCAATGTCTATTTGTATTGTTTACTCTTGTGATTATATTGTAGAAAAATGTATTTGTAATTTTGGCAATACGTAAATTCAATTCAATGTATTCACACTGGATGAGGACGAGGTTGTTTCATGCTAAGAAGGGTACAGTAAACATTGAAATCCACCCACAATAACAGATTCATTATTATTTAACTAACTAGTGTGTAGTATCATAAATGTTTATTGATTTCCTTCTTCTAGTTGAATATTTTTGTGCACTTTATTTCATCGGATGTCTAGAGTTTGTTACATTTTATACCGTACAACTTGATAGACCTGTTGAATCATTGTAGTAGTTGCTCTACTAAGCCATCATTGTAGTAGTTGAATCACTGTGTAGTTGTGAGTCATTATGCGCTTCTAAGCCATATAGTTATTGAGCATTTGAGACGGATATTGAGGTAAATGGTTCAGTTGAGAACTTGTAGTTGTTTTTAATCTATCTATTCAATAATTTTTATCAATATCATGGTTTTATTTCGATCCAAATGAATGAAATAATGTGTGATGTGTTTGGTATTGTTGCCAGTGTAGTACAATAATAAATTACAAATAAATGAAATTCTTTTTCTATTCTGAGCTTTATTAGGATGAAAAATGGTTAAATAAATATATATATATAGTTATGTTTTTAATGGATATTATTGTGGGAAACAGTTTTATTTCTTTATTTCCAACTAAAATTGATGACATCTTTTGCCGGGTTTGCTAGGAGAAGTAAGAATTTAGAGGCATTTTAATATTGCATTCATGTTAAATATTGATGGATAATCATTTCAGATTACACATTTTGTTTATTTAATGTATTTCAATTTATATTTTGTATATTATGTAATTTCAATTTTAAGGTTAGGGGATCATTATTTTATTCTTTTACTTTTTCACAAGAAAATAAGTAGGTCAGTAAGTCAGCTGGTGTTGGCAGCTGTTGCCAATCAAAATCTTTCAGTCGAGCATTTTGTGTCAATGGCAAACAGATTGGGCGGATAGAGAAATTTTGCAATGTACGTTGGCATGACTGCTTTCCCCGTCTTGACTTCTGTCGAAATAAAATGGAATCCGCCATCTTGGATGATTCGTATATCTTTTGTGTAGTAGTCATCATTAATTGAAGGTTTTAATGATATTTTATTGAGTTCAGTCTTAAATTAATGTGAAATGTGTTCCTTATTATTTTTATCAACTAGTGTCAACATAGAAATCCAGTTCTATCCGATAATTTCAAGTTAAACTTTGAAGTAAAAACAACCCATTCTTCAGTGGGCGAATTGCCAAGGTACCGTAAATTTTACGTTATAAAAATGTTTAAACAGCTATTCAACGTTATTTATTACTTGTTTTTGTCTTATTGTAACTTATTACAATGTTTTCAAGTAATTTCGTCCAGGTTTGACAATTTATTTCTTATTTTCGATGAATGTTTTATTGCTGTTTCACTTATTACTG